>NC_056739.1:1113105010-1113310010 GCF_019279795.1 Protopterus annectens
GTCATGTCATCATCATTACCATCCTCTTCAATATCAATATTAGAATTAAGAATGCTTCCATCTTTACTGCTTCCCTAACTAACTTCAGCACCATAAGGGCAAATGTTTGCCTCATCGATACTCATATCACACTAAGATAGTTCCGAGATTAGATTTCACATTATCATACTACTCTTTGTCAAACACTAAAATATACTACTTAATTATGTGCCCCCAGAGAATAAAAAAGCTCCCAGCCTGCTGTCATCTTTCTTCAGCTCAACTTACTTTAACCCAGCTTGCAAATGTAACTTTGACATGAGCTGCTCTTCCTGTAACCACATAATACTGTAAAGGTTAACAGTACTACTTGATGGGCAAATGAATTGCAGTGGCATTTCTGCTTTCACATAATCTTCCTTTGAAGTAAAACACTGCACACTTCATCCTACAGCAATTAGTAGCTATTCCCATCTTCATTTCATAAGTAATTACTAGGCTAATGACCCAAGGGGGCCTTTTTGAGTATAGCCATGCTTCCCAAAGGTGAAAACCAAACCTTGTACCTTGTGTATGTAAGGTAAACACCTTTACCATTATACCAACTTCCAGCCACCCCTTCCTGTTTAGTTCTAAGGCTCTGCTACAAACAATGTACAATATCATCTTTGTGCTTTACTGATCTACACTGCTCTTTTGATGGAACACTGCAGTTTAGCACTATAGTTTAGAGTTCCTTTTTTTCCTCAGAAAGCTATCATCCTTTCTTTCTAAAAATACTTTTAGATTTTTTGTTGTCCCTGTTTCCCTTAAATTTCCAAGAATGGCAGCTACTCCCTAAGAGTAATTATTAGGAAACAATCTCTACTGTAGTGCAAAATATTCTTCTTCCATGAGTCCCGATTTGCTTTCTCATACATTTTGTCCCATATTCCTTATTCAGCTGTCTCACTACTTCAGTCCTAGGTGTTTAAGTAAATACCATTGTAAGTTACACCTGCAATTTATGGAACTCTGTATATTTGTCATTGTTCCTAGTCCTTAATCATAGGATCATATTCCACAGATTTAAAACTTATTTTACTCATGCACCAATTCATACGGATAACTTAAAACCAGTATATTCAACCTGCAGCTTTTAATACCTACCACTTTTATGTTCCCTAAACAACACAATTTTAGCAGGAGCTTATCATTGTTAGTTAGTCTCATTAAACTCTTAATTTTTACCTTGCATGTATACCTACACCATCTTATATGGATCTTCTGTTCACAACATATTTTTAAGGCTTTGTCCTGAATGGCCACATTGGAAACTGTGGTTGCATTTGCTTCATGTACTTCCTTGTGCTAAAAATGTCAAACCTAGAAAAAGGACACAGGCTTGAAATATGAGGGGGTTTCTTTGATGTAATTTTCTTTGAAAAATCGTACAGAGGTAGGCAAAAATGAATACCTGATGTAAGAAGACTGACTGTCTTCAGAGATCAACCCAAGTGTTACACCTAGCCCTTGAAAGGTAGACTCTTCCCTACCACTTGTATATCATTTTCTTGTATTCTTCATACCCTACATAAAAGACTGCAGTTGCTTACAATATACCATTGCCTCATAGCTCTGCCACTCTTTACATGGAAAATAATTTCCTCATGTCTGTCATGACCATCCTCGTACTCATTGTGATGTCCCTGCTCTAGGACAGTAATCAAGGAGTCTCAGTCCTCCCCACTGACACTAGTGAGGGGCATTCACTTGGAACAAAAATGGATGCACACATTATTTCCAGATGCAGCTCTCTGCAGCAAGCACAATTTCTCTTAAGAGCACACAGAACACATTCAGTCTTGGGGCTGGGTTTCCCTGCCTCTCTCCAGGCCCCAAATAAAGCCCCCCACTGGCACAGCTGTAGAGTTGAGCCCGCAGCCAAGTCTTCCAAGCCAAGTTCTCTACCACCTTCTCTGTGAAACCAGCACTCTATGTCCCTGCTCCAAGTAGCTGGCACACGCACACTTTGAGATTTGATTTTCACACAACAACACACACACACACACACACACACACACACACACACACACACACACACACACACCTGGGAAAGGCTGGCACAGATTTACCAGCTGTGCTCCCTCTACCCAGACTATAAGGTAGGTACTGCTACCAGAACACTCCAAAGCTAGCTATTCTAAGGCTCTTACAATGGTACCCAATTATACTGAGTGAAATTAATACTAATACAAATGGTACTGTTTGACCAGTGCAGCAAGGCTTTCAGGAGCAGGAGTGGACACAGTTCCACCAAATCAATATAAGTACTCTCAAAGGTTAAAATATTTTCTAAAAGACCAGCCACAATAAAAAGTTTAAATATATTTAATAATGAATAATAAAAACATCAAAACACTAAATATCTATTTACAATAAACACCAGAGTTTCAGCACATAGATTCACACAGATATAGAAAAACAGTACTTAACTAATTTCACTATATTTTCCTGCATGATCTAAAGAATTACTATTCCTTGTTTACTTACTAAAGCAAGGCAAGATGAAGAGGGCGAGTGGTCCTCCTTCTTTGTTTGGTTAAGATTTGATTTTCACACAACAACACACACACACACACACACACACACACACACACACACACACACACACACACACACACACACACACACACCTGGGAAAGGCTGGCACAGATTTACCAGCTGTGCTCCCTCTACCCAGACTATAAGGTAGGTACTGCTACCAGAACACTCCAAAGCTAGCTATTCTAAGGCTCTTACAATGGTACCCAATTATACTGAGTGAAATTAATACGAATACAAATGGTACTGTTTGACCAGTGCAGCAAGGCTTTCAGGAGCAGGAGTGGACACAGTTCCACCAAATCAATATAAGTACTCTCAAAGGTTAAAATATTTTCTAAAAGACCAGCCACAATAAAAAGTTTAAATATATTTAATAATGAATAATAAAAACATCAAAACACTAAATATCTATTTACAATAAACACCAGAGTTTCAACACATAGATTCACACAGATATAGAAAAACAGTACTTAACTAATTTCACTATATTTTCCTGCATGATCTAAAGAATTACTATTCCTTGGTTACTTACTAAAGCAAGGCAAGATGAAGAGGGCGAGTGGTCCTCCTTCTTTGTTTGGTTTCAAAAACAGACTGCTCTGAGACTTCTGTCTCATCTAGTATTAAAACATTTCAGTGCTGCATTATAGAATGTCACCACAAACATCTTGCCATCTAATACTGGTTCCCACACAACCCCTTTGATAGAAACTGAACCAGAATTTAGCACATATGTGTTATCATACACATAGATAGATCTTTGCTGAGATGTGTTATACCATCTGGAAGTTATAAAACCATTTCAAAACTTCCAGCCTTCCTAGGTAGCAATTATTTCACCCCTAAGGTCAGTACAGTAGGATACTTCTTCCTGGTTTTCACAGACATTTTGTCTCTGACTGCAATCAGAACTGTTAAGATACAATCTTTATGGCCTAAACCAGGTAATTCAATTTCAGACTATTTTTCAAAGTTAGCTGGACTGAGATTAACCTTTTCTCTTCCACTATACTCTGCTACAATATAGTCATTTTAACAGTTACAATACAGTCTGACATACAGGTGTGCTTATTTTCTATCCAGCAGGACCCACTGCTAGTTCATTTTTAACACAAGAAGCTTTACAAATGCATTTTAAACACAAGCATCTGTACAAATCAATTTGATATACAAATGACACGAGTCTTTATAAAATTCCAGCTAGCTCTGCTGGCATATGTTACACATCCACTGCCATACTTCTCCTGGCATAGATGGTATTACCTCCCATCATCCCATCTCTTCCCCATTTGAAGACTCAAGCTAGTTTTTCAAATGACCCTTGAGGAGCATGGCTCGCAGAAATGAGCTTGTCTAGGAACACATTAATCCATACACTGTCTCGAGATCCCATCTGTATTGGCATTGCTGAACCTCACTCCTGGTACTAGGTTTCCCTGTGAACCTGTGAACATGTCTCCAAACTCTGCTCGGATTTCTCAAAAACTGGGTAGGGTATAGCCACTGTGACATTGCTACCCCTTCCACTGAGATCTCAGTCTGAGCTTCACTGAGGAGATTAGTCATCAGATCCCTCTCAGACTCCTCCTGCCACCCACTGCAAATAGTCAGCACCAGGGCCTCCCTATCTTGGTATGGCTTCATCATGTTATCATGGTACAATTTGTGTCCCTGCCTCCTGCCTAGCAGGTTTACCATGTGGTTAACATCACTGACTTTCCTTTCCACTTTGAAGGGTTCCTCCCAAGCTGCCTGACGGTTATTCTGTCTGACAGGAATGAGCACCATAACCTGCTGTCCCACCACATACTCTCAGGCTCGAGCATTCCTGTCATAACAGACCTTTTTCTGCTTTTGAGCTCCTGACAGGTTCTCCTGGGTCAAGCCCATCAGCTCCGTAAGCCTTGTCCTGAGGTTAAGGACATATGCCACAAAAGACTCCTTGTGGGATTCACACTCTTCCTCCCACTCATCACAAATCAAACATAAAGCCCCCCTCACTCTATGCCCATACAGCAACTCAAGGGGTAAAAAACCTGTGGATTCCTGGAGTACCTCTCTATATAGAAACAGCAGGTGGAGTAAATATTTGTCCCACTCTCTCTTAAACTGGTCTGAAAATGTCTATAGCATCGTCTTTAGTGTAGAGTTTAACCTCTACACAAGATCATTAATCTGGGATGATAAGGAGTGGTCTTTAGGTTCTTCACCCCACAGTGCTCCCACAGTGCTCCCACAGACAAGCCAGTAGGTCTGACACAAAATTGGCACCTCTGTCAGTCAGTATTTCCCTCGGGAAACCTACTCTACTGAAAATCTCTAGTAAAGCATTTGCCACCTTCTGTGCCTCAATGGAGGACAGAGCCATCACCTCAGGGTATCTAGTAGCATAATTTACTACCACCAGTATATATATTTTCCCTGTAGAACTTGGGATATTCAGAGGCCCTACAATAGCCATAGCTACCCCCTGAAACAGCTCCTCAATCACAGGCAAAGGCACCAATGGAGCCTTGACCTTGTCTCCTCCCTTGCCTACTTTTTGGCACTGCTCACAGGTCCTGCATTACCCTATTACATCCCTTGAAATCCCAGGCCAATAAAAGTTCTTCATAATACCTCTCTTGGTACACTTTATGCCTATGTGACCTGCAAAAGGAATGTCATGGGCTATGGCTAGAAGCACCAGGTGGTAGGATCTGGACACTACTAACTGCTGCATTATCTCAACCTCTAGCCCTCACTCAGTGGTCCACTCTCTATACAGTAACCTTTTGTCCCAGTATACAGACTCCCCTTTTCCTTGGGAATCAGTGCCTCCCTAGCTAACTCCCTCAAGCCTCTTAGTGTAGGGTCCAAGAGCTGAGCATGTCTCAATTCTACCTTTATGACCCTTCCCAGCTCCCAATTCACAGGATGTCTGTTATCCTCTGACAGCGGTACCTTACTGTCAGCTTGGGTAATACCACTCACCTCTGCAATTGCAGTCACTCTGTGCAAGCGAAGATCAGTACCTACCAGCAGCTGTGGCTCACCTTCAGGCTCACTGCTACAGGGAAGCTCCTTCTCTGAAATAACCACCTCACCAGCCCTAGTTGTGGGGTCAGTCTGGATCTCCCCAGGCTATCAAATCCACATGCCTGTCTCCAGGCCTAACTGTGTGTAACTGCATAACACAAGGTACTGCATTATCAAAATCATTCCTTATCAAGACATCTGCAGGGATACCCTCAAACACACCTACTTGCTTGCTTCCTTTTCCACCCTCCCAGTTAAGGCAAACCCTGGCCAAAGGCATCCACTAAGACAGGATATAAACTTTGGTGATAGTTTGGTACATCTGTTGTCTCCCGAAAACTTACCACTGGCATACTTTTATTCCCACTTGCTGGCTCCCCCACCTTTTGCTCCCCACCTTGCTTCCATGGACATCTCTATGCTACATGGTCCCACTGGTTACATTTAAAACATCTAACCCTTGATCCTGGCTGTGTACCTGAACTAGTGGCTTCCCCTGTTACTGGTGGATTCTGTTGGGGTGGTTTAGACTGCCTACCATGGGTTCCCTTATATCCATATGCAGCACTGGTTATCCACTTCTTGTGCAGGGATGCCCTGCTTGCTATATAGAGATCCCCTTTCTTCCTCATCTCATCTACAGAGTTATACTCCTGGTTTGCCAACCAGATTCTCATGTCTCCAGGCAAAGTGCTAAGAGCTTGTTCCCTCACCAAAATGTTTATCAGTCTTTCAAATGTGGTAAGCTGACACTCACTTAACCACCTATGAAAATAAGTGCTAAACTCAGCAATATAATCACATACAGTTTCATCTGCCTTGCGTCTATGCTCACAAACCTTTTTTTCCTGTAAGCTTCAGGTGTTAACTTAAAACATTCCAATAAAAATTGTTTTGCTTTATTGTACTTTAAACAATCAGTATCAGACTATTTAGAACAGCAGTGTATGCATACATGCGTATATGTCTAAACATCATAATATAAACTCTAAAAATATCTAAACCATGAATTAAGGGGGTCAGGAACCATAACCAGAGCTCTTGGTTAACATTATACTGTTTACATACTCTTTCAAATATATGAATAAAACTATCAAAATTATCAGCCTCTGTAAACTGTGGAAGAAATGTACTGACCTTTATTGCTTCTAGGGTTTGGTTATTCCCTTCCCCATTACCTCCATGACCCTGATGAAGAGTCAGCATCTCCATATGATGTTGGCACTGTTTCTCATTTTCTTCAGCCTCCAAATGCCAAAGTCTGTCTGCTGATTCCAGTTCCATCTGTTTCCCCTTTTCTTATGCTTCCAAATGCCTCAGTCTCTCCACTGATTCTAATTTCAGACTGTTGGCCTCTAGTTCAAGTCTCTTTAACTCCAGACAGATTTTTAAGTCCTCTGAGGAAAAGGTGAACTGTCCTTTTACTGAAGGCTGCAAACCCCCATCACCAGAGTGGCTGTCTTCCTGGTTACTGGTCTGAGCTGCAACTAAGTCTGAAATAATTTCCTCTTTAGTCAGGTTGGCATTCACCAGTCCCTTGGCTTCACACACCTTGGCCAACTGGTTCTTTGTCAGCTTGCCATAATGTTCTGCTAACATCTTTGCCTGCTTTTCCTGACTAAACTACACTAACAAAAACTAAATAAAACTGTCATGAAAATGAAACTCTGTAATATACCTTGTGGCTGCTGAGAGCAAACACACCTTTAATGACAACCACCTACAGGATACAAATGTTCAATTAATGTCCACACCACTGCTCAACAATAAGTGACATCCCTGCTCTGGGCCAGTAATCAAGGAGTCTCAGTCCTCACCACTGCCACCGGTATTTCCAGATGTAGTTCTCTGCACCAAGCACAATTTCCCTTAAGAGCACACAAGGAACACACTCAGGCTTGGGGCTGGGTTTCCCTGTCTCTCTCTAGGTCCCAAAGAAGGCTCCTCACTGACAGAGCTGTAGATTTGAGTCCTCAGCCGGGTGTTCTAATCCAAGTCCTCCATCACCCTCTCTGTGAAACCAACCATCTGTGTCCCTGCTCCAAGTAGCTGACACACACACACTCTTTGAGATTTGATTTTCACAGACACACCTGGGAAAGGCTGGCACAGATTTACCAAATGTGCCCCCTCTGCTCAGACTATAAGGTAGGTACTGCCACCAGAACACTCCAAGGCCAGCTACTCTAAGGCTGGCTTCCCCTACTAATTATACTAATATATATATAAATTATACTGAAAAAAAATTAATACTAATACAAATGGTACTGTTTGACCAGTGCAGCAAGGCTTTCAATAGTGGCCACAGTGTAACCAAATAAATATAAGTGCTCTCAAAGGTTAAAATATTTTCTAAAAGACCAGCCACAAAAAAGTTTAAATATATTTAATAATAAATAATTAAAAAAAATGAAAATAATAAATATCTATTTACAATAAACACCAGAGTTTCAGACACATAAAATATTAAAAATAACACAGATGGATAGAAGCACACAGATACAGAAAAACAGTACTTAACTAATCTCACTATATTTTCCTGACCGATCTAAAGAATTACTATTCCCTGGTCACTTACTAAAGCAAGGCAATATGAGGTGGGTGAGTGGTCTTCCTTCTTTGTCAGTGTCAAAAACAGACTGCTCTGAGACTTCTGTCTCATCTAGTATTAAAACATCATTTCAGTGCTAGATTACAGAATGGCATCACATATATCAAGTCATCTGAGTCTGGTTTCCACACTACCTCCCTTTGCTAGAAACTGAACCAGAATTTAGTATGTGTGTTTTACCATACACATAGATGGAGCTTTGCTGAGATGTGTTATAGCATCTGGAAGCTATAAAACCGTTTCAGAACTTCCAGCCCTCCAGGGTAGGAATTAGCTCACCCTTAACAAGAATACAGTAGGATTCCTAGTGCTGGTTTTCACAGAAATTTCATCTCTGGCTGCAGTCAGAACAGTTAAGATACAATATTTGTGGCCTAAACCAAGTAATTTAATTTCAGAATATTTTTTGAAGTTAGCTAGACTGAGATTAACCTCTTCTCTTCCAGTATTCTATGTAACAATATATTAATTTCAACAGTTACAATACAGTCTTACATACAGTTTTATTTATTTTCTGTCCAGCAGGTCCCACTATCACAAGCAACTTTAAAAATGCATTTTAAACACAAGCATCTGTACAAATCAGTTTTATATACAAATAGCATATGATTCTTTACAAAACTGCAGCTAGCTATGCTGCCATATGTTACACATCCACTGCCCTACTTTTCCTGGCATAGCTGGCAGTATCTCCCATCATCACACTCTCATGTTACTCACATCCTCTTTTCCCGACTCTTATTTCCTTATTTGTCATTCATCTGTGGCTCCTCCCTTCCACATGCCTCTTAACAGTAAGGTATATTCACAAAAATATCAAGATGATATCATATGTACCTTTTTTATCAATATGTGTCATATGTATTTTTTTACTTTTTATTAATGTTTACTTACCTAGCTCTCTATTCTCATACACTAGAATGCAATTTTACTTCATATTTTCACAGATTTGTACTGCACAGCTTTTGTATGCATGAGGTTTGCTCCTTTCCAGGGCTAACAACACCAGAGACAGAAGTCCACAAATGATCTTATCAAAGATCTGTACTATGAAAAGATAGTAACTCAACATGGAAGTGATGCAGCCGAGTTTCTGACCACCCTTCAGTGATGTCCTTTCACACAGGACTGTGTGATATTCCACTAGATGCAATAACTCAGAAAGCCATAGTGTCACCATATCCCACAAATTAATTTCATCTTGTCACCAAAGTGCATAACCTTTAATAGTTTCATGAAATTCCAGCTATCAATATTATGTTAAACCTGCGAGCCAGAACTTTTTTCACAATGGACACATATCCACATCTGAAACTTCCTCCATGACTTTGATGACATCTGTACTTAAGAAGATTTGTCTCTCCATCTCTATTACAAAATCTGACTCAACTACTGTAAACACAGCCTGTGTCACTACTGAATAATCCTCCACTGCTGACTGCCTTGCTTCCTTGACATTTCCTATATCCATTTCTGGCCATTCAAACAGATTTTTATCTATATCACAGTTTTTGGATATCATCACATACCATAAAATTCACCTTCCAATTAACTGTAATGTACACATGAAAAGTAAATGTATGAAAAGCCATCTTCAAAATGCAGATTACAATGTAATGTGGCTAATGCCAAACAGGAAACATGCTAATGCTAACTGAAATGGAAGCTAGCTATCCTGTTTAATAATCATCCACTACTAAAACTCCCTGTCAATGACAATTGGATTTCCATTACATTTTTACTCCATTAAATTTTTCAAATGTTTTGGAGCAGCCAGAGGTAATTTTTCTTCTTGTATTTCTATTATACCTCTCAACTGTCCAGATTTTCGCATAATGTCCATACTCTTTCATTATATTTTTAGTCTGTTCCTTGTAAAATTTGTGATTTTTTTGGCAAATCATTGGGATGATCTCAGAAGTGGTCACAAAATAATTATATACATTTGTGTTTCAGACTTCATAGCCTTCAGAAAAATGCTCACTAAGAGAAATACTGTTATTCCAGCAACTCTCTATGTTTATAAGAGCAATATTTACAATCTGCCCCTAATTTTTGTCCCCCCATTCTGTCAGTGTTTGTCCATATTTTTTGTAGTAAGAGGTTGAGAGGTATGATTTCTATAGTATGGGATTACTCATGCTAATGACTCTGATTCCACATCTCATTGAAGCAGTGGAGTATACGGTGAAAATACATGAAAAATCAACTGCATATGGTACCACTAAGTAATAAAAACCACAAGTGTGTGGGTTAGACTTATGTTTAATAAGAACAACATTAAAAATGTCCTCTACAATCAACAGTTTTTTATATATATATATATATATATATATATATATATATATATATATATCTGTGTGTGTGTGTGTATGCATACATGCATATATGTCTAAACATCATAATATAAACTCTAAAAATATCTAAACACAAAATATTGACAAAATCAAAGTTATACTAAGGAAGGCTATATGCCTTGTTCCCACTGTTGTGCACCCTTGAAGTTGATGTATATAATTAGCAGGGGGTGTGGGGGTGTGAGGGTGCAGGGGAGCTTGTTCCCCCTGCAAAAACATTGGTTTTGAATGTGGTTAGGTTTTGTTGCTATTTTGTGTTTAGATATTTTTAAGTATACCCATATATATATATATATATATATATATATATATATATATATAGGTTCACTTTATAATCCCAAAATCCTGAAATATCGAATTTCAGAATTTAGAGATCATAAAGCCGAAACCTTACAATCCCAAAACCTCAGAAGCACGAATTTTAAAATCGCGAAACCTACACTAACCATACACCACACGCATACACATACACACACCTTCCCCCGACACACTACAAGAAGGGGGGCAATCCACTCTGTGCCCCTCACACCCCTTCTACTAAAATATACTAACTCCAAGGTTGCACTACATAGAAAACACACGAAAACACTACCACACACCTACAGTCCCCTTGCACACACACACATCACAGTCACAACACACACTGACACACACTAAAGCCCCTAACCACAACCCTTAAACATAAATACTTACCTGAACTTCCACCTATCCATTCACACACCGCAACACCAGAAGCGCTACTTCAACATCACTGAAACGTCAGAATTTTGAAATTCGCGCTTCTGGTGTTTCGGAGTTTTGAGCTTTCAGGTTTATAATCTCGGGATTCAGGGTTATAAAGTGTTTTTATATATATATATATATATATATATATATATATATATATATATTCATAGCAACACCAGCTTTGGTCGACATACATTTAGTCGACATAATTTGGTTGCCTAAACAGATGGTCATCGGGTGTGCAAGACTGCACAATTCTCAGGACTAGAAAATATGCCCTTTCTCTGACTTTGCGTAGTCTTGGAATTATTATATATAATTAGTGGCGGGTATAGGGAGTGCAAGGGGTCTTGCTCCTTGCAACAAATTATGCAGGGGCAAGACCCCTTGCACCCTGCAAAAAATTATGTTTTTATTTATTTTTTTTACATTTTAATTTTGCATGTGCTGAGGGTGTTACTCAGCACAAGCATAGGAATGTGCCAACATTTCTTTAAAAAGTTACAGTAGCTGTGGACAGTGTTCACTCAAGACAAACTAGTTATCTCAACATGGCCAAGACTTTTGGCACTATCCCCATGCTGAAATTATTAAAAATTTAGACAAACTGCATGCATACTCGTACATTGCCCAGTGGATTGTACATTGGCTATCCAACTAGGTCTTCTCTTGTTTGTTAAATACTTAGCAGACATCCAAGCCAGTTACTCAGAGATATGATTAACCATGTTTGCTGATGACTGCAAGCTGGCCATTGTTATTCACTTATCTAGTTATACTAAAAGCAGGGCTGGGTATGCATATACCTGGTGTACCAAAAACAGTCTCCAGATAGGTACAAAAAAGTGCTGTATAATAGTGTTTGGCAAAAAAAAAAAAACCTGCTATAACTTCATGTATTATAAATGATTCTCCTTTTTTTCAGACAGACATGATCATAAAATATCTGGGCACATATGTGGATAACTCTGTCTCTCTCTCTCTCATTCGATTGTCATATTTCCACCATATTCAGGAAATCCTACCTGATCACATTAATTTCAATGGGAATGTCCTCATGAACAAAATAAGTCATTCTACCTTAGTACTATTTCCTTATCAGACTCTTCATTGAAAGCAGTACCCTGTTTGGTAAATGCAAATCCAAACATATTGTTCAACTTGAAAGGCCTAAAGAATTTTAACCAAGAAATTAAAGACCTTAAATCTTTCAACTAATGTAGTGGATTACCATGACTCACTTATGGATTACCATGACTCATCATATGGGCTACCATGACTCACTTTATGCATTACCATGACTCACTTTATGGATTACCATAACTCACTCTATGGATTACCATAACTCACTTTATGGATTGACATGATTTACCTCATCGATTACCATGACTCATAATATGGACTACCACGACTCACCACATGGATTACCATTATTCATTTTAATGGTTTACCATGACTCACCATATGGATTACCATAACTCACTTTATGGATTACCATGACTTATCATATGAATTATTATGACTCACTTTATGATTTACCATAACTCACCATATGGATTACCATGACTCACTTTATGGATTACCATGACTCACCATATGGTGTACCATGAATCATTACATGGAATAAGTTACCACTATGGGTCAGGCAAAATACTACTTTGGCTAACTTTAAGGCTAGTCTTGACTGGAAGGGTCGACACAAATTTACACTACGGTTATCATATGTGGTCTAATTGATTTGGGGGTGAACATTATTAAGCATTTAAAAAGTATGGCAAAGACTTAAGTGTATCTGAGTGGGTATCTTTTGGTCTCTGTGATTGCTTGCCTACCATTTTTCCTGTGTGCTTATGTTCCTATGAAGTTCGGTAACTCTAATCCTCCACATGGCACACTGTCAGCTTCACTGCTACGGGAATTGCAACTGTCACAGACCATGACCAAAATAAATAACAGAATATGTCTACATGCTTCCTCTTTGTAAATTAAGGCTGATTTAAATTCATGTGGTATATAGTACAATAGATTGATGAGAGGTATTCATACAGGACTGTCACATGACTGAATACCTCGGTGTAACAGCTCAAGGGGCTTGTTCTTCTTATCCTGTGTTATATAGTATAACATATTGCTGTGAAACGTTTACACTAATGTGTCCCATGTTGTGAACACTGGTGAAAAATTAACTTTACTTATAATGGGGAAACCATACACCGTCTTTTAAGGAGAATGACTCCTTTTGATCATGCCTAATGGCTCTTACTGCAACAACTCAGCTGACCTCTGTATGGAGAGAAGAGTGTCTGTGTGTCTGTCTGCTTTGCTGGTGAGTCAGATATGACTAATGCACCATGTGTCGGAGCAATGGATGGTGGAATTTAGTAAATGATAATCTACTTCTTTACTTCTGTTAAGGGAGTGAATCATCAAATCCATAACTTCAGGATCACTTACTTCCCTTCTCAGATACAGTAAACTGTATGCTTGCTATGCACTTAACATTACTGTACCTGGACAGTTTTGTCCGAATCTTACTAGTCCTAAATGCATAATGCTTTTCCCCTTAGGCCTTTACTCCACAAGTACTTCACCTAGTTGAGCACAATCAATTAAAACATGCAAATTGTAAAAATGAATAAAAAATAAATAAAATTAAATAAAAAAAATTTACTTGAAGGACTACAGCTGGACCAGAAAAAGACTGTAGGAATGGCTGCACATGAGGGTCACCACATAGGAAGTATAATTATTCAGTCATCTTAGCCATTTCACTTTAACTTCAGCAAAATGGATCATATCAATAATCCACAGTGTGATCAGCAGTGTGAGGGACCCTACTCCCCATCATTCATCTCCTATCCCCTCATAGGATGGTCATGATGGGCAACAGACAAGGGGAAGGGAAGGCAGAGATAGCTAAGGCATGAGTGACAAAGAAAGAATGAAAAAAAAACATGCCCGGCCCTAGTGTGGTTGATGTTCCACTTTGTTTTTTTTTTTATTTATTCATTTATTTTGAGGATCAGAATGGTAGCACTGCATTTAGAAAATATTGTAATTATTTTATATGTATATATTTTTTTCAAAATAAAAGTATGACATTAATGGGGGAATTTAGAGTAATAATTTCTGTACTCAAAATGGAATGACAATATACTTCCAAATGTCACAGCCTGTACTGGACATGAAGTAGTGTAGTCCTTAATAAAGTAATTGGGGAAAACAACAATAGTCTAGTACAGACAAACTATTGCAATTTTATATACTTTCATTTTTTTCAGGCCATTTGTCACTCAAAATTGGTAGGAAGAAACAATAAATGCCAGTTTTTCCATTTGATCCCATATGCTTACAGAAAAAATATTATTTGACAAATGATGTTATATTTCCACAATGAAACACTTTCATTCAAACCATGTACAAAGGGTATTAACAAGGCTTCCCAAAACATCCATCTGCTATAAGAGGAAATTTGGAGTTTTTTAAATGTATATGTTTATATAACTCAATTTATATAAATAACATTTATATGCATCATATAGTATGACAGGCTGGTAAGAAGCATACATCTGTGAGACACCAGAAAAGGATATATATTTACAATAAAGTATCCAATAATGTAATAGAACTATTTAGAAGTTTTATTTTATCTGAGTGCACCTTTGTTATCAACCAAACTGGAGGCAGCGTAGCTTGGAGTTTGGTCATCTTTTAATCGTGGAACTGGAAGTTGCATCATTCCTCGGTACAGCAGTTATTCAGTCATTGCAACAGCAGGATCAAACTACCCATGAAGGCCTTATACACAAACACATATGTTTATGAGTATGTGTCAGCATGTATTTTATGACATTGGAGTGAATGCTTATTTAACAGAATCAGAAATGGTCAAACTCAAATGACCGACTGAAAACTCATTTGGCTGAACCACAATCGATAAAAAAGTATAAAAATCTGTAGACAGTATGTGACGGTGCCACTCTGGTTATAGAAGTTATTGTTGTACCCCCAGATCTGTAGGTGTTTTTGTTTTTTTGTTTTTGTCTCCGTTGCTGTTCAGCAATGGAGTTATCATATATAACTAAGGGGGTGTGGTGAGCAAAGTTCCACATACTGGGGTGCATGTGGCTTGCCCACCTGAAAAAAAACATTTTAATAATATATCTGCTGTGTAGAATGTTTTCTATCAATTGTGATTCAGTAAAATGACTCTTTGGTCAATTGTATTCAGTGATATGTGATTCTGTCACATGACCATTTGAGCAACTGAGTTATCTGTATATATATATATATATATATATATATATATATATATATATATATATATATATATAAAAATATATAAAACACGCGGTGGTGGTGCTGCGGTAGCGTTGTTGCCTCACAGTAAGACGCTGTCCGGTTCAATTCTCAGCTAGAGCGTCTTCTGCATGGAGACATGCGTGAATGGGCGTACCTTCGTTGAAGGTTGTACATCAGGGCTGGTAACTCGGCACGTAAAAATCAACTACCAATCATTAGCGGACCGGAGTTCCGCTGTGGTGACCCCTAACCGGGAAAAGCCGAAAGACACAAACAAATATATATATATATATATATATATATATATATATATATATATATATATATATATATATGCGTGTGTGTGTATAAATACGTGTGTGTGTGTGTATATATATAGAGATATAAATACATATATATACATATATATATATATATATATGAAATTTATATATATATATATATATATATATATATATATATATATATATATATATATATGTGTGTGTGTGTGTGTGTGTGTGTGTGTGTGTGCGTGTATGTATGTATGCAATGATTTCCAGCTACTCGTTGAATGGCTAAACATCGGCCCAAAAATGACAGAAAAAAACCTACATATGTAATGTATTTTTCTAGGGTGGCAAACCCCCTGCACCCCACACTCCCCTGCTAATTGTATGTACCATCTCTGAGATTGCACTACAGTGGGAAAAGGGCATATTCCCCAATTCTCACTGTAGTGTGTTGATCGTGTACTGTCAAAAGCCAGTATATTTCAATTGGGTGGTATTTGATTAGCTCAACCGGATGTTGACAATTTTTCTATTTCAATGGAAATACTGCTCCAGCAGATATATATATATATATATATATATATATATATATATATATATATATATATATATATGTATATAAACACAAATAAATGCACACACACACACACACACACACACACACACACACACACACACACACACACACACACAGCAGCCCATAGTAGAGATATAGTGTACAAATGCTGAATGAAGAAAAGTCAGTAGATAATAGCTGAAGGAGTAAGTTTTATGGTGACGTACTGTTGCACTTTCCAGGTTTACCTTCAAGATTATAAGATGGTCTGTAGGACAGTAGAGCTAATATCCTGAACCAAAAGACCCTACATCATTTTGATTAATATTAAAGCTGGTTTCCATATGCACACTTTGCAGCTGAGCTTATTGCATTAAGCAGTTACAGTTAATTTTCACATATGCGCTTAACCAAACATAAAATACAACTGTCATCAGAAAGTCACAGTTTTTATGTAAATAATGATGTAAATGAAGTATAGAAGCAGATTTCATGAATTCAAATTAGTCATCCTACAGCTGAAGAAAACAATATGTGCAGTAGATCATACTTGTCAGCAGTATGCAAAAGACGTGACTTAAATTAGAAAACTCTCTCAACATTACATCAAGAAACATTACAGACCAAAGCACTTAGCACTGAACTGTTAGTAATGGGTTGCACCCCATCATGGGTGAACTTGTTTGTACTGAAATGTAGTCATCTCTTTCTAGAGTCACAGATATATAGATGTACCTGTTTGCAAAGAATGAACAAAATGTACATTTTGGGCACAGAAGACGCACTGACACCAGTAAATCAATTTAAACTGAAATATGCAAACATTTATTTTGTGAGCTTCAGAATTTGTGACCCCCCGAAGACTGCATTAAACCTTTGAGTAAATCTGTTGTGTCATAAATAGAGACGTTGAGCCCTGCTACATTATATTAATGAGTATCTTGTCATGCTTTATCCTTATTTCCTTATCACTGTTCAGTTTTACTGAGCTGCCTGGACATGTAAAAGTACCGTTCAATAAATCATAGAAAAGAAAGCAAAAGTGGTAGCCTTGTTATTATGTTGCTTAAATCCATGGTATGAATACTAGTCGGTGAACGTGACATAGGAGAAATGAAAGTGAAGTTTCAGGAGGTGAAGAAAGTGGTCATTAAATAAAGCAACAGAGGTCCTGAATGAAGTGTTAGCAAACTTATCATATCCTAATGCTGCCTGAAAATAGTGCCATCTTGTTTCAACATTTTAATAATATATACTCGTAAGGTAAACCAGAGTTAAAAAAAAAACGTACATAAAGGATTATGATCAGGTCACCGACAACAAATAACTTCTTATGTGTGTGAGACATGGCTGCCATAAAATTCACTATGACAGCAAACTAAACACCACAAAAGACATACTTTCAGGGTAGCTGTGGCCTGTGCACTCCCACATTTTTTTTGGGTGGGGGCTTTCATGTCACAGTAGTTTTTACTTATATACATTAAATCAAATCCTCAGTTGTGTAGCCATGGGGAAGTCACAAAGTCCACTAAATACTAGTCAGTAATAACACAGTTCACTTCAACCGCTCAGATCAGTAATTTGCTTCAAGAAGCACTTCATTTGGCAAGACATTCACTGAGCTTGTATTGCTGCTGACACATTTACTCTAAATGGCATCAGTTTATGAACATGCATCCCATAGTAATGTACATAATTTGACATTCTGTACAGTACGCCATGCAAACTATAATTGGAAAGGGGTTCTATATCTGAAAACATTGTGCGAAGGAGAAATGTTTCTACACTCTTTTGATGTTACCATACAAAGAAACAAAGAATTCACCACAAGAAAGACAAACAAATAATAGATGTACACAAAGTTATGTTGGCATAAATTAACATGCACTAGCAGCTGTAAAGCCATGGGAATATGTTGCAGTTTCAATTCTGTGGCCACAAAAGTTCTGTCCATTTTTGTCGTTTTTTGCATAAAAGTTCTAACAATAAAATGTGAACACCGCTGTGATGAGATACTGCCTTATATGTCACAGCAGGATACATAAATTACAGTCAACATATTAATATAACATGCGCTAAAGAAATGGTAACAGTACCCTACATGTTAATCTGCCCACAAGAGAGAAGTCGAACAGACACACCATGCAATCTCACAGGAATGCAGTACTGCAACCTACAAAGGTGTTACAAGATACAGTGCTGGAAGAGGCAGGACTCCCAGAAAAAGTTATGTGCTAACATTGGGACTGACCAAACAAAGACATGAGATAGAAATCCTACAGGTAAATATGCAGAATGTGAGTTGGCAAACACAGCAACAAGATAAGAGAAGTAATCAGTATGAGCAAAGCACACCCAAGCTAAGCTGAAAAGCACAAAGAACAGAAAGTGCTGAACAACGCTTAGGAACATCTGAAATGCACTGTGCTTTTATTTCACATGTTGATTATGCACGTGCCACTGTAAGCATTGTGGTACAACAGCACTGGAAAACACAGATGGGATGGCTTGTACAACAGCACAAAATGACCATAATAGATACAGCTAACTCTAATATGACATACTTGTGAATGGGAGTGAACAAGCATGCTCATATTTTTCAGCTGGTATGCTTGTAAATAATGACAATGGACATAATTCCCTATGAATTAAGACATAACATTATGGACATCTGTTTAAAGTAAGGCCAATAAGTACAGCATAGTCAAAGAGAATATCCAGAGTTGACAAACATGCAACATCCACATTGTTGTACTGTAAAGTATTATATGTTCCACTACATATTGATTTTGCTCTTTTTAATTTCTCCAAGTCTTTTGGGCTTCTAACACCATGGCAGGAATGGACCCGATTCCTAAGTCAACGTATGATTAAAGTTCATGAAATTAGTATTGTTTCAATCTTTGATGTTAGCCAGAAGTGCTCTTCACAGCACGCACAATGTACCCAGTAATGACTCGTTTTGCAATTTGTATGGAGTTATATGTATTGGTAAAATATCTAAGTATGACTGTAAATTCTTTTTCATAAGACCTGTTGCTCTTACTACTATTGGAACTGTCTGGGTATCCTTCTTATACATTGCTCTTGTTTTGGCCTGCAAATCATAGTATTTTATGACTTTGTGCCTCTCTGTACATAAGGCACTATAGTCACTGGGTGTAGCAATTTCAATGATCAATGCTACTTTTGTTTTATTTTCATGGACTACTATATCTGTTTTTTTCACATCTGTTTTGAACTGTTGGTAATGGATGATCCCATGTGATGTAAACTTCAACATTTTCTATGCTGCTTTGTGGCTTGTGTTTCCAGTATTTTTCAGCTACTTCAGTACCATGGTGTTTACACAATCCCCAGTGCAACAGTCTTGCCACATTATTATGCCTTTCAATATACAGTCCTTCTGCCATTAGTATGTCACAACCAGCAACATGTGTGACTGTTTCCAATTCTGTTTTACAAAACCTGCATTTGTCTGTTTCTCCCACATGTTCAATGGACTTTGTAAACCAATGTGTACATTGTCCACTATCTTGGGCCACCAATATTAACCTTTTGTCTTTTGGTTTAAATTCACCTGTCCTTAACCATTCCTGCATTCGATCCTGATCAACATGAGGTTGTTCCAAGAGTTTTCTATATTTGCAAATGTATTTATGCATTTTCCACATTTTTTGCCCTCTCATCTAATCCTTCACCTAATATTATTTCATTTTTTGGCACATTCAGTTGCTGCTTGAGTTTTATACTTCTAGTCTGATTTCCATTCCACTTGACGCCAATATGCTTCTGCTAATCTAAGCAGGGAAGTCATCTTAGACTTATTCTCCTCATATTTTAAAATGTTCACTACATTTGGGTCTTGTGAGGTCAGCAGATATATATGCAGTCCTACAGTTGCAGATCTATACATGTAATCAATTTAGAGGAGACCCGTACCTCCTTCAGAACAGGGAATGTTTAATCTTGGTATGCAATGATTTTTATAAATCATTTGATGAGCATGAAGCATCCTTCATGTTTTCCTGTCCAACCTATCCAACACCTTTTGGGGCCAGTCAGTCACTCTAAAACTGTACGTTAGGACAGGAAGAGCAAATTGGTTTATAGCTTGGACTTTGTTTCTAGATGTCAACAGTTTTCAGTATTAATTTAAGTCTTCTAAAATATTCCTTACAAAGTTTTATTTGCATTTGTTCATGTTTTATTGTTGATCCTTCATCAATTCCCAAACATTTATACACTCACTCTTGCTCATCTTCTTTTATATCACATTCCTGTCCCAAACTGAAGTTTTATTGGTGCTGCAGTTTTCCTGCTTTAAAGGTTGCTTTTGCACATTTATCAAGTCCAAATGACATTTGTATATCATCTGAAAAACTTTTGATCACTTGCAGTTGTGCTTTTAGTTCCTCATCTGATGAACTATACAGCTTTAAATCAAACACAAAAAGAAGAAAGAAGCCTTTACACTTTGTTGTTTTCTGGGAGCCAAATTGTATCCATGACCTAATCTGTTAAGTAGACAGCTTAATGGGTTAAGGCAAGACAAAAAACAGCAGCGACAAAGAGTCACCCTGGAATATCCCCTTCTGGATTTTTATTTTTGGATTTATAATTTGTCCTTTATCATGGCTTAACTGCAAAATGGTTTGCCACTGTTTCATGGTTACTGTAATGTAATCAATCAGAGTAGGGTATATCTTATACATTTTTAATCACTCTTTTATCCATGAATGTAGGATACTGATGAATGCTTTTTTGTAGTCTATCCATGTCATACTTAGATTCTTCCCCTTTTTACAGTTCTCCATTATGACTTTATTTAGCAACAAATGATCCTTTGTTCCATATGTTTCTTTTATTACCCTTTCTGTTCTATTGCCATGATTGAGTTTTCTTCTAAATGACTATAAACTCTGTCAGCATCTGTTCTTGCGGGTTCACTCTTAAATAGACGCATTGCTTTTCCTGTTGTTAACCAGGTTGCTGTCTGTTTAGGGTGTGCATACAAATAGTTCTTACTCAGAGCTAAATCTTTAGGGAAAGATGTTCATACTTTTAACCAGAAGTTAGGTACTGCATCTGGGCCTGGGGGTTTCTATTTAGGAGCTTTTCTTAACTTTGTTTCAATCTCTCTTGCCGTTACTTCATCCCATTTCATATCATGTACATTTGAACTTCTTATTCTTTCATTTACTTCTTCTATCCTTTTAACATTGTTGTTATGTTACACAGAGTCTTCATATTGACTAATGCTCTGTGAACAAAATAAGAAATATCTGGCATTTATAAATTTGCATGTCTTAACAGCTCACAAAATATTCATTCTTAAAAGACACAAACACTTTCACATTAAAATGAATACAACCTATTATAAGAAAAAAATTGTGTTCCTTCTTATTTATTCATAAACTGCATTTAGTCTAGGGATGTTTCATGGAAAAGACTTGAGTGTATTTAAAATGCTTATGCATTTTGTTCAGCAAAGCTAGCAAATGTTAAATTAAAAGCCAATGTATAGGTTTGCTGGTAGAGAAATGGCCTGAGGTAATAGAAGGGAACTCCTATGAAAATATAATTAAAAAGATTGCATAAATTGCCAATGTGATGGTCCAAATTAAAATATCAGTAATATTTCATTCATATGCATTTTGTTTATTTCTGGCAGTCACTTGGTTGTGACTTCACAAGCTTGGACTGCATTACCATCCTGAGAAATATTTCTGATCTTTTCCTAAACCCTTGTGTATTTCCCTACTTCCCTACAGAGTACACACACACACACACGCACACGCACACACGCACACGTACTCACACACACACTTACATGCACGCGCACACCCATGTGGATCATATCTCTCTACGGATTAGTCTCATTCTGATTCTGCTAACTATTCCCATGCTTCTGAGTACTAGCGTAAGTGAATATTACCTGCTGTGTGTCTTTTATACACTGACCTTATGTAATGTTGCTGGTTTTATTTTACATTTGCCCCACTGCCTGCCAAACATTAGCCCTCCCACAATCATTCAGCCCACATGGCTCCTCAGTGGGGCAAGAACTGATAGGTTCATAAGTGTTTACTAGGCTAACAACCACAAGGGACTTTTTAATTTTAGCCATGCATCCCAGATCTCTGACAAGTTTTGATCCCCTTAATAAGTGTAAGCGGGGGCTTGGGAGATGAAACATTTACAAGCTATGGCCTAGGAGATGACCCATTTACAGGTTGCCTGTGACCATTAGAGCCATTGTACCAAACCAGAGATGAATTTCCTGCTCCCCATCCGACTGCCCAAGTTACGCTTGAATTAGGTTAGGGGGAACTCTGCTTTACATGGATGAGGAGCCTGTTCCAGAGACAGGGTAGTTGCTGGGATGCATACCTGTCTCTCCAGCAGGTCCTATTTATATCACAGTCAAGGGTTAAGTCTTTATAATGGGTAATTCTGGTGCTGTTTGTTTTGTGAATATGCATGAGGTCCATCAGAGTGGAGTCTGACAATACCCTGTATGCTAGGCATAGATCTCCCCTCAACAGTCTGGACAGAATATGGGATAGACACTTGAGGCAGTCTGCATAGGGCACTACTGTAGACACATGATGATCAAAGGCTAGATTGCTCTCTATGTGTGTGTCCCTAAGTTCCTGACTACTGAGTCAACTCTAAGGGGTGTGTTGTTAATATGAGAGTTACCAGGGGTGGATGACTTCCTGAAGGATACTATTATGCATTTCCTGACATTTCATTTTAGTCCATGGCTTTGACATCAGTTGTTTGTCTGTGTCAGCCCTTCCTGGAGAACATTTGTGTCAGTGTGGGATTCAATGACAGCTCCTGATTTGCAGCCATCTGCAAATTTAGTCAGCCAAAGACAACTGACATTGGCCTTGACTTCTGAGAAGTAAATGTCAAAAAGGAGCAGTCCAAGGACCAATCCCTGAGGGACTCCTCTTGTGACTGACCTCTTTGTAGAGCTGGACTCTTCAATTCTAACTTCCTGGGTCCTGTCTGTGAGCCAGTTGCCTATCCACTGGGTGACATACAGGTTTGTACCTAACCTCTTGAGTTTATCAACAATGCCCCAGTTGGGTATTGTGCCAAATACCTTGGCCAGGTCAATGTAGGCAGTGTGAACCATTTAGACCTCATCCATTCCTTTGGTGACCTTCTCAAAGGAAACCATCATCCAGATAGCCATCAGGGTATTTTTTCTTGGTATGACCCTAGCCTCCTTCGCTGGTCTGTGTCAACACTCATATATGTGAGGGCCTGCTATGCCTTCATGTAAGGGCATGCATATTCTCTCACATGCCCAAAGAACGCTATTATGCATTGTGGCTTGACAGACCCTAGTGCACAATCCCAAGCCCATATACTTCATGTTATGTATCTCTTCTCCAGTAGGTGATGACTTTGCAGTGGGCCAGTTTACTTCCCTCCCCAGCACTGTCTGCTCATTCTGAACTTCTCCATCTGGCTCTTTCAGAATCGGCATCTCTAACTGATCTTGGGTCATAGTCAAGGGTTTATCTTTCTATGCCATGGCACTGCGCTAATGTTATATGTTTTGACTTGTATGCTTGGCCAAAGTCCAGTCCACCTACTTCATTAACAAAAAAATAAAAAGGTAGGTGTGTGTGTGTGTGTGTGTGTGTGTGTGTGTGTGTGTGTGTGTGTGTGTGTGTGTGTGTGTGTGTGTGTGTGTGTGTGTGTGTGTGTGTGCAGGCTCACATGCATGCATGTCCACATGCCTATTTATGTGTGCCTGTCTATACAAGAATGAATAAAGCTGTTGGTTGTAACATAGTAAGTGGGATATGTTTCAAATGTAACATTTCTAAAAAAGTGATCCACCAATATACATGATCAAATATCAGTGTACCAGACCAGTATAACAGATACTCCAGTGGATTCATTAAAGGGCCTAGCATGAGCTGTATGGCTCATGATATTAAGGCCCTGCTCTTGTGATGAGGTAATTTTTAATTCAGAGACAGGTTAGCCATGAAGAGGTAAGACCTCGTTATCACCTAATTTGCATGTCTCTGAATGGCACTTATTACTGTGACAAACAGATCATTGCTAATCCGCACTTCGCATTAATAAACTGGTGCTATTGTAGTTATTGGTATTCCCCAAGAGTCACTCTTCCACATGCACAAGTACACATTCAAACACAACAACACACACACACACACACACACACACACACACACACACACACACACACACACACACACACACACACACACACACTGAACCCCGTAGTATTCTTCGTGTCATTATATCATTTTTAATCTTTTGAGGTATCCCTGGTGTGTAGTGTTTCCTCACACCCTCGGTCCTTGTAGTGTTCTCTGCACCATTATGTCATTTTAATCTTCTGAGGCATCCCTGGTGTCTAGTGTTTCTCCCAAGCCCCAATCCATGTAGTGTTTGTGTTATGGCACTTTAATCTTCTGAGACATCCCTGGTGTCTGGTGTTTCTCCCCAGCCCAATCCATGTAGTTTATTTATTTTATTTATTTTACATTTGTTGACCAGGCTAGTCTAACTGGATATATGTCCATTTTGAGATAAGCTCCAAGAGAACAGATATCAAAAACAAACAGATCAGATACACACAAAATTAGTGTTTGTGTTATAGCACTTTAATCTTCTGAGGCATCTCTGGTGTCTAGTGTTCCACCAAAATACACACAGTGCTCTCTGTGCTATTATCACACTTTAATATTTTGAGTTATCCCTGGTATCTAGTGATTCCCCCACCCCCTGAACCCTTTAGTGTTGTCAGTACTATTAAGACATTTTCAGGGTATTCGTCTTTGGATACCATTTGGATTCTGATTTGTGCATTTAAGTATATTGTATCCCTGATGATTTGTGATTCCTCCCACCCCCTGATCCGCATAGTGATGTCAGTGCAATTAAAGCACTTAAGTATCTTGTATCCCTGGCCTAGTGGCTAGTGATTCCCCCACACCCTCAATTCATGTAGTGATGTAGATGCCATTAAGGCACTTAAATATATTGTATCCTTGGGGGTTAGGGACTCTCCACCACCACCGATCCCTGTATTGATGTTGGTGCCACTAAGCCACTTAAGTATATTGCATCGCTGGGGGTTAGGGACTCTCCACCAACCATCGATCCCAGTATTGATGTTGGTGCCACTAAGCCACTTAAGTATATTGCTTCCCTGGTGGCTAGTGGTGCCCCCCCAGCCCCCATTCCCTACACCGTGGCAGTGGTAGGTATTTGAATACAACCCTTTGGACATGTTCAGTACTGACATGTGGTGGGGATGACCATGCTGATTTACACAGCCAAGTGATTTCTTGAATCCCTCGGCATGCAGATGCCTTCCAGGCAGCAGTTTGGGGGAGAAAGTACACAAATCATTAGCATATGCCTCTCCCCCAGACTACCTCATTAGTATTCAGCATGTCCATGGAACCAGCCCTAACTGGTGCTGCACGTCTTTGTGTTAGAGCACCATACAGCACCAAGTTAGTACAGTTGCTGAATACCAAAAAGGTACCATGATGTGCACACAGAGGTGCACAGGTAGTGGTAATTTCATGAATTCCCCCCATATGTTCTAATGTAGCTTTACACTTTAGCAATGTAGTGGTGACTCTATACAAATGCATTACAGAATGGTAAGATGAATTCACATCTCCCTCAACTCTCCAAATTACGTTAATTTACTGCATACTTGTAATGCTCTCTTTATAAATAAAACATGTGCTCTAGTTATAATTGCCATTGTGGTCCAGCTTGTGGCCTAAAAGGTGTTAAAAAGGACCAGATCATTTACCTAATTAACAAATAAATTAAAAATTACATTATAAGTATACTTTCAAATATTTGCTACTCCGTGCTGCTATTAAGTTGCACTCTATAGATGTTACTGGACACTTATACTAATGAAAAACGGAATGTGCTTTTGTGTAACAGAATTTGTAATAACACAAAATCTGTCCAGTAGCATAAAGAATTATACTGTAGTGAAACATTGTAATGTGGTTCATTTTGTACTTCTTCTTCTTCTTCTTCTTCTTCTTCTTCTTCTTTCGTCTTTTCACAGTTAGGGGTTGCCACAGCGGATCACCTGTCCGCTCATGATTGGCAGTGGAGTTTTACAGTGTTGAGTTGCCAGCCCGGCGCCTAACCTTCCACATAAGGCACACAGACGCACGCACTCACGCCTCAGACCAATTTTAGAGTATCCAATCCACCTCTCGCATGTCTTTTGTACTAATACGCAAAAATAAATATAAAGTATAGCTATAAAACAAAAACAGAACTACTGTGAGTCCTCAGAGCTTAACATTACAGTTGCCTGTCAAAAAAAAAATTAAAAAAAATATTTACTCAAATGTGTACAGTTATGAACAAATAAAATTAAAGAAAAGCTGCACAGAAGTTTTGCATGAGGGCTTCACCATCCCACACTCCCATGTGGTGGCTTCACCTCCACACCTCCCTAATTTATTATTCTCATTCTGAGGCTGTTGTACTTCATGTAAACAGCAATCAGTGACAGAAAATGAAAGAAACAGTTTGGCTTTTTTTTCAGGAGGATGCAAGCTAATTGTGGGAAGTTAAAATACAATGCACTTTAAGCACTAGGGTATCACTTCTGGGTGAAACAAGCAGCAACACATGACAAAGTGCCAATATGGGCAATTACATGGAGGTAATTGTGCTATTAGCTACCTTGTATTGTGCAACTGACTGCAAACCAAAGCAAACTCATACCACAGGACATCAACAATGCAGTGGTAATATAACAGTTAAATATATTTGTAACACCTAAAACAGGCCATTTAAAATGACTGAAAAACATAGAAAATGCTCAGAAAAAGATTCCCCCGGATTTACGAAGCCCTGTAGAGCATGCAGGATTAGTCTAAGAGCTATTTTTGGCAATATGGCCGATGTACGATCAAGGAACAAGCTCCCAGGATGTGCACGTTAGCTCTTAGACTAATCCTGCATGGACCGAGCTCCTGTATGCAAATTACCCTCATTTGCATGTGAAAACCATGCAAATGAGGGTAATTTGTGATCCAAGAAGCAGGCAGCTGTCAGTGCAGGATGACTGCAGTCTGCAGAAATGTACTCGATTAGTAACCGAGTACATTTCTGCAAACTACAAAATGGAGCTATGACAGCTCCAAATAAAGGTTGCATATAATTGAGGAAGCATGCCAATGGCCATGTAGAAGGCCATTGGCATTGCAACTGTTTAAAAAAATAAAAAAAAAAAACTTTTATTTTTTTTCGCCGATCTCAGCTGTTTAAGCATAGAGCAGCGGCGTGCAAAAAGGATCGGGAGGAAAATAATAAAATAAACCTAAAATAAGCATTCTAACTAAAAGCAGTATTCTGCCATGCAAGTCAATGGCAGGCATAAGACAACCTGGCCAGTGAGTAATGGTTGCTAATGGGGGAGGCTCAATGTGGGACATGTTACTATGCATTAGCAGGCAATCCTATGCAAATGAGGGGAAGGATAGTGAATCCCAGATTTGCCCAGGGTGTGAGGCAGGTCCCAAGAGTGTAAGAGTATAAATAGCTGGGTGCAAGACTAGGATATAGGTGACATCATGGGGGTGTGTGTCAGGCATACTGTAAGTGGATTGGAGTCCTGCGGCTCGGGATTGCTCTCTGCTTAGCACAGCTAAGCTACGGGTGTGTCTAGACCTGCCTAGCACTCTTTAGAAAGTGTAAGCGGGTGTGCATGTCACGCACTGGGTTTTACAGGAAGAAAAAGGAAGTTAAACCAGGAAATAGCAGCAGTGTGCACATTTGAGCACTCTGTTTGCACATGTGCACACAGGCTTAAACAGGGAAGCAATGGGAAGGGAAACCAGCAGTAGGAAGGTAATCAAGGAGAACTAGCTTAGCTGGCAGGTGAAATGTATCAGAATCAGCCAATTACACAGACAGCAGACCAGCCCAGCCTAGAACACTACTATAAACTAAGCAAACATCTTCCCATCTGATTTTTCCACACTCTACACCCCCGGTGTATACAAGCAGGGAAATTTTAACAAACAAACCTACAAAATGAGAAGGGCTGCAGCAGGCAACATAGAACAACATGTGCAAGAGGCTGAGGGTGGTGAGGATGTCAATGCTGCCAAACAACCCACAGTGAGGAGACAAAGAAAAGTGTACAGACCCCGGGTAACCTACTAGGGGCTACATGAGCTGGAGATAGTGGAGCGCTATAGGGTGGACAGAGACCTCCTACAGCAAATTGTTGAGCTGTGCCGGCCACACCTGACACCAAACTGGCCGAGGGGAACCCATCCCAGTGGATACCAAGGTATGTGTAGGCCTAGGTATACTAGCCACTGGTACCTCCCAAAGCACAACTGGGGATATCATGGGGATCTCACAGGCATCAGCATGCAGAGTATTCCACCATTTCCTGGATGCCATGTCAGCACATGCCAGTGAGCACATATATTTCCTCAACACACATGAGGTCTTGACCAGCAATATGCGTCTCTTCCACCAAATAGCAGAATACCCTGGGGTAGTGGGTGCTATAGACTGCACGCACATACACATCAAAGCACCACCCGGTGAGCAGAGTAGGGCCTACATCAACCACAAGGGCATCCCCTCCATCAACTGCCAGGTTGTATGTGATGCCCAGGGCATTATAATGAATGTGTGTGCTGGCTGCCTTGGAAGCTATGACGATTCACACATATGGCCTCTGATGTAGCTGTACCACAGATTTGCCAATGTGGACATCCCCTATGGTCACCTAGTGGGGGATGCTGGATACCCACTGGAGCCGTGGCTAATGACACCCATCAGAAATGCACACACCTGAACAACAATGCCATAATGAGGCACACTCACAGGCCAGACATATAATAGAGCATGTGTTTTGGATGCTCAGGTCATGGTTCCGGTGTCTGGATACATCCGGTGGAGCCCTGCAGTATTCCCCAGCTATATGTACCCAAATTGTTATGGTATGTGCTATGTTACACAATATGATCCTGCAGAAACAGCTGCAGCAGGAACAGCATGGGGCAGGGCCACACAGCCCCCCCACCAATGCCAAGGCTTGTACAGGCACAGAGTGACTCGGAGGAGGAGGAACAACCTGAGCCTACCCCCGTAGGCAGAAAGAGGCGTGCCAAGTATGCCCTGGCCTTGGCAAAGAGGCAACGCATAGCTTATGCAATGAAACAGTAGGGACCCAGGGAATGACACCTCTCTCTGACTCACACAGACAGTAAAAGGAATGCCCAACATGACACTACCTGTGTTCAACCATGTGTAGGGAGTGTACTATGTGCATCTGACATAGGCAGCCCTCCAGCACCATCCTCAAGTCTGGCACACCCTCAAGGTAAGTCAATCAACCTACCAATTGCCAAATGGAGTAGAATGTGTTGTTACCTGTAGCTATGGTATGGATGTGAGCATGCAAGGGAATTGGGTGGCCGAATGTTATGGCAGCAGACAGTAGACACCCATAGTGGCACCATGACATCTGTAACACATACTCGAGTCACCATAGTAGCCAGTACTACACAGGGTGACAAAACCCACTGCAGGAAATGGGCTGAGCGACATATGTGTCCATAAGACCCACACATGTCAGTCAGGAAGGTTCACAACAACAACAACAACAACAGTCTCAGCCAGCAGGACAGGTGTAGACAAACACAAACAAGGGCTGTACTATGGCCTCTGAATGAGCCCTATGGGTAACCCCTCCCCTAGGCCTACACAAATAGACTACAGCAGGCCAGGCAGTTGGATGTAAGATGTGAAGGCTAGGAAGTCAGAAACTAATATGTAGGTAATTAAAGCTAAGATCTGTAATACACTGATATGCCTCTAGCCAGCATGATAGGTAAGACTGCAGACTGAAATGGAGTACCTGACATACCAGTACAGTCCTAGCAAATGTGTACAAGTGTCAGGTGTGCCCCTCACCCTACGTACACTTATAGTAACAGTCAGGTGTGCCCCCCCCCCACCACTCCTGTGTAGAAATGTAAAAACAGTCAGGTGTTCCCCCCACTATGCAGAAATGTAGCAACAGTCAATGCCAAATGACCAATGGATACCCTGCAGACACAGCATGCTACCTGTCGGTGTACAACACAAAGGTCAGCACCTCAGTACAAACTACCTGGACTTGATCCAAACATGCAATACAGATGGCCATACTGGGCATGCTCACACACTTAGAGGAATGAAGGCAATGTCAGTCAACAACATACTGAAAGGTCATACTGGGCATGCTCACATACTTAAACATAGGAAGGCAATGTCTACAAACACCAGTGGACCAGACATATCTGGCAGTTGCAGTTCTTAGTGCAGACACGTCAGTATGCACCACTCCTGCCTTTCACACACAGTGGATAGGAATACAGACACATATGTAAGGACAACACACTATAATAAGCCAAAGGTAGATGGACATAGATGTGTGGAAAAGGGTGACCATGACAAGGACCATGACAAGGAGCCATCTGGGCCTGTCCCACCCAGCACACAGCCAAAGGGCCCCAAACACATGAGGTGCAGATGTCACTCACTGCAGATACTAGCCACCAGTATCTGTCAGCATGACAGACTATGTGGTGCACGTGCCAGCTGTGCAACATGACTGTACAAGGAAGTAGTCATCTAGTAGCTGTATATATGTACCTGTGACATATGACCCTGTCTGTGCCCGCATGTGGCATGTCAATCCCTACATGAATGGGTTATGACCCATGCACACACCGCCCTCCCCGTGGCAGTATTATGACAAGCCTGCTGAGGTCATCCAATGTGAAATACACCTTTGAGAGAACTGTAGCTCAGTAATCTCCATGGTGCATCTCATAACTGCGCACTGCTGTAGTGATAAACTAGTAGGTAGCAGTTCTAACCCCACACTTGGCAAGTGTATGTATCTGACTATGTAGAGAGAAATGCTTTTTAGGCTACTCACACTCCATACAATTCATATACTCATCTTTGGCAAGGCTACTGATGTCACTCACCTAGAAATACACCTCTGGGAAAGTCATAACCCAGTAATCTCCCTAGCGCTTCCCGTAACTGCGCACTGCTGTAGTGTGATAAAGTTAGCTAGGTATTCTAACTCGAGACTTGGCAACTGTGTGTTTGTGTGTGTGTCTGACTGAGTAGAGAGCAATGCTTTTTAGGCTACTCACTCCATACAATTCATATACTCAACTTTGCAAGGCTGCTGATGTCACTCACCTAGAAATACACCTCTGGGAAGACTACAGCCTGGTACTCTCCATAGTGCATCCTGTGACTGTGTACTGCTATAGTGTGATAAAGTAGTTAGGTAGGTGTTCTAACCCCAAACTTAGCAACTGTGAATGTGTGTGTGTGTGTGTCTGACTGAGTAGAGAGCAATACTGTTTAGGCTACTCACACTCCATACATATCATATACTCAACTTTGGAAAGGCTGCTGATGTCACTCACTTAGAAATACACCTCTGGGAAAGTTGCAACCCAATAATCTCCGTGGCATATACTGTAACTGTGTACTGCTGTAGTGTGATAAAGTAGTTAGGTAGGTGTTCTAAACCCAGACTTGAAAACTGTGTATGTGTCTGACTGAGTAGAGAGCAATGCTTTTTAGGCTATTCACACTCCATACAATTCATCTACTTAACTTTGGCAAGGCTGCTGATGTCACTCACCTAGACATACACCTCTGGGAAGGGTGTAGCCCAGTAATCTCTGTAGCGTGTCCTGTAACTGCGTACTGCTGTAGTGTGATAATGTAGTTAGGTAGATGTCCCAACCCCAGCCTTGGCAACTGTGTGTGAATTTGTGTGTCTCCATCTGTCTTTGACTGAGTAGCGAACAATGCTTTTTAGGGTACTCACACTCCTTAGAATTCATATACTCAGCTTTGGCAAGGCTGCTGATGTCACCCACTTAGAAATGCACCTCTGGGAAGGTCAGTAATCTCTGTAGCATGTCCTTTAACTGCGTACTGCTGTAGTGTGATTTAGAACTGTGGCACCCATGGCAGTTCTGGATGTTTTGTGTGTTCCAATGTCTGTGTATGGAGCAATGCATTATAGGCTACTCACTCACAGTACATTTCAAATGCCCTATTTTGGCAATCCTGCTGATGTCATTCATTGTGAAACACAACACTGTGGAAAAAGTTTGCTTGTAATCCCTGTGGACCGACCTATAACTGCCCCATGCTGTAGTGTGATATAGGCCTTTATCAGAGGTTCAATACTCACATATGTCAGTTGTGGATGTTTTGTGTGTGTCTCACTGTCTGTGTAGGGAGCAATGCATTTTAGGCTAATCACTTGCAGTGCAGTTGAAAGGGCGGCCACGGTGGTGCAGTGGTTAGCATTGCTGCCTCACAGTAAGAGGTTCTCCGGTTCGATCCTCAGCTGGGGTGCCTTCTGTGCGGAGTCTGCATGTCCTCCCTGTGGTCGCGTGGGTTTCCTCCGGGTGCTCCGGTTTCCTCCCACATCCCAAAGACATGCTGCAGGTGGATTGGACACTCTAAATTAGCCCTAGGTGTGCGTGTGAGTGTGCCTTCTGTGGAAGGTTGGGCGCCGGGCTGGCAACTCGACACCGTAAAACTCCACTGCCGTTCAATGTGCGGACAAGGTGATCCGCTGTGGTGACCCCTAACCGGGAAAAAGCCGAAAGAAGAAGACTTGCAGTGCAGTTGAAATGCCCTTCTTTGGTAATCCTGCTGATGTCATTCATTGTAAAATACACATTTGGGGAATGATTTCACAAGTAATCCCTGTGGTGCATCCTATAATAGCTCCATGCTGTCGTGTGATATAAACCTCACTCAGGGGTTCTATACCCACACATGTCAGTTGTGGATGTTTTGTGTGTGTCTCACTGTCTGTGTAGGGAGCAATGCATTTTAGGCTAGTCACTCGCAGTACAGTTGAAATGCCCTTCTTTGGTAATCCTGCTGATGTCATTTATTGTGAAATACACCTTTGGGGAGCAAGTACTTCAGTAATGTCCGTGGCATAGTGTTGTAGTGTAATAAACTAATTAGGTAGGGGATCAACTCCCAGACATGACAGGTGTGTGTGTGTGTGTGTGTGTGTCTGTGTGATGTGTAGGGGGTTTTGCTTATTTCTTTTATGGTGGCCCTATTATATATCACAATGTCAACCATACAGGGATAAACAGATGTAAATTAGCTGAGAGGCTGGGGTGCAAATCCATACCCATACATGTGACATCAAGGCCAGCCAATCACAGTTAGCAACCCCATGATTATCCAGAGCACACACTCAACCCATGTGTCATACTCACACACATGCCTAGGCAACAGCCAATATGTGGGTAGTACACTGCATATTGGCCACTGATAGTAACTATGCAGTTATAGCAGAGGGCTACAGATAGCATGTCACCCTGCCCATCTGTCCAATATGCACGTACATGCAGACACCATGTTCCTCAATGGACACCTGCACCACCTATGGTGCCTTCACATGTGACTCACTTGGACATACCATGCCTGCCAACATGCCCTGAATGGACAGATGACACTGACATCAGGGAATGCTGTTAGCATGCTATCAGTGTAGGTGCAGGGTAAACCTGCTGCCCATTACCAGTTCCTGCCACAGGTGGGCAAGACTGGCACATCTGATGATCATCTGTGTTCACAACATGGGCCAAACATCCCAGGTACAGTAGCACATGTCATTGTACATGCATGTGGGAGGTGTGCACATCCCAGACACCATCCATGTCATGGACTAAGGAACATATACATGGCAAGTGATGCACAGCATTGGCCACACACAATAGTCACCCAGGTGACTGGATGGGGGATGCAATACCCACCTGTGTGGGCAAATGTAGAAACTACAGGCCTGAGCTGCAATGCAGAACATTGTCATGTGGCCTGATGCCAAGGTTTACCCATCGTCTACCCTTGTACAGCCTGCTGGCACAGTTGACCACCACACAGCCATGCAGACATGCACCCATGCATGTCAGAACTGGCACTCTGTGTGTTCATGTGTGTGTTGTGTGGTGCGTATGTCCACATCCACACTCACTACAACCCCCCAGGGCATACTGAAGCATGCTGTCTGATGTCTGACACCTCCTCATACTCTTTGCCCATACGACCTCCATATGACCCGTATGGTGCATGTGATACCCACACATTGATGTGTTGTGGCAATCCCACTAGTGATGAGTTGCACTCCTGGCCCTGCCAAGTGTGTCAATGTGTGTGCATCCCTGTGTGAGTGTGCCTGTGTTGATGCTGGCATCTGTTCATGCAGACAGACACGTGTACATCACCTACTGTATATCTACCATATCCCTGTTGCAGATGTCACTCACCATCACATATATGTTCTGAGTGCTCCACAGCAGGTGACCAATGTGGCGCATCCAATAACTGCATTGAACTGTGATAGCGCTACATAGTTGTTGGAGTTAGATACCCTGTGCTGGTGGTGTGTGACACAAACATGCTTCAGTTTTACTCTCCTACCCCTCCCTGACATGTATTTGCCTCTGTCTGCCTCCCCCACCCCCTCTCTGGTGGATGAGGAGGCCCACACCTGCTTTGCTTAGGCAGCAGCATGTGTAATTTAAGTGATGCTCATGATCAGCTGATGGCCTCTGCACGAATTGCAGCCCTCCCCTAGCTGATTGAATGTGGAACAGCTGTGGTAACATTCAGATAGCCAAATGCATGGAAACACACTCCAATACCTGGGAACATCATGGTGGTGTTGGCCCTTTTCAGTCACTGTGAGCAGGAACTAGATCTGCTGTTTGGCAAACAGCATCTCAGATGGATTGGAGATTCACCTCTAACAACATACACTGTGGAAAGAGGGCAATGGACAGGAGGGGGATGTGCCTGACCTGACTACAGACTGTAAGTTCTGCTATACTGCATTTGGAGTAATGTTGGTTTAACAGTGTTTGTCTGGATATGCCTGTCGTACATGTAGCAATACCTACCATGTCAGTTCCATGTATATGAGGAATCCCCATCTGCAGGGTCATCTGCAGACTAGGCTGTGTTGTGCCTTTGGTTTCATGTGTTAGCCACGGTGCATCTATCTGTGGAATGCAGAAAGTAGTGTGAGGATTGCAGTCTGTAGATGGTGAAGGCTGTGGCAGTTACTGACTTCATATCCATCATAGGACATATCTTACAACAAACCCGGTTACAATGGTAAATGTATGAGGTTATCACAGCAACATGTCTATACTGGCCCTGTGCATGTGCTGTCAGCCACACCTCTGTCAACCTTTGTACATATATCATGCAGGAAGTGGTGCATATGTGCTGTACACCAAAAATAGTGTCATCATATCTGATAACAAGCCAGTGATATATCAGATTGCTACACATGTCATGTGCAGTAGGGGTTATATATCATGACATAACCTGGACATTCTGTGGATGTTTGTACAGTACTGAGGTGTGTGTAGTGATGGTAAATGTAGGCAGTGTGTGTATTGTTAATATGTACTTTAGCCTGTGTACAGACTGTGGTAGTTGTCATTGTTCTAGCTCCCCTTCTATCTGATTTTACATGCTGCCTGACTCATTTTGCCGTACATGTTTGTAGGGCCATACACACACATGTCCCATACCACAGACAGCCATCAGACCAAACTGTTTAGCAGCCCAGTATATATAGGGTCATTCTGTGAATGGCATATATGAGGATGGTGTAGAACAGATAGTCCATATACTGTAATAATATGCTAGCTTACCATATGTGGCTGTGGCTGTGTTCACATTGGTTGTGGTTATGTACTTTCACACAGGTGTAGCTTACCCTGTGCTGTGACATGGCTGTTGAGCCTGCTATATACGCAGGTACATGTGCATCCCCCCATATGAGATGTAGGCCAGTGTTGAGCCAGTCTGCCTGTGAGCATTGTTACATGCCTAGCAGCCTAGTGTACTTACCCAGGGAGATGTCATGTGCTAATACTTGCCAGATGTACTGCTGCCAGGCCTCCCTTAAAAGTCATGTATGTCAAACAGAGCAGTGGGATGCTGTACAGATGTATGTCAATATCTAGTGGGTAGTATGTGTCCATGGCACCCCTGTACCAGTAGTCATTATGTGTCAGGCCAGACAGGAGTGTTTAAATCCAAAATCTATGGTGGCAAATATATACCAGTCGTTATGTGTTATACCCATCTACATGGCTGTTTACATCCATATTGTCAGGCCTGGTACACATGTTGTGCACTAAGGGATTATGTGTAAACCTCTGGACTGTACAGGGTGTGTCTGAAGTTCCACATATATTGGCCAATATCTCTGCTGCACTCCACAGGGGCATTACACGCTAGCAGTGGTACTTTACAATGATTTCATTAGGATGTCTGTCAGTAGCCAATGGCACACATGTTATAAGCAGATGTCACCTTCCACACACACTGTCTGTGAAGACAATCCCAATGACAGTAGCAATAGTCAAGTAATATACCTGCTATACATACCTGACACCCCCTTGCACAACAACTTTTGGACTATAGGGGCTGGGGTAGGGCTACACTCCAAGTCCAGGACATATGGTGGAAATATATGTACATATACTTATCCAGATCGCCATATATATATAATTACACGTGTACTACTTCCAATTACCACTGTCATGGCAACCACCCACTATAAATCCCTACAGCATGTGGGTGTGGTCCCTTTACATGTGTGATGGACATCCTTCCTGTGCATGGGCATCAGTGTTACAGACAGCAGGTAGCAATACCTCTTACAGGAGAATCTGCACACTCAGAGCAGCCACATATCCGTAGGAGGATCAGGAACTACAGACAGACTGTGACTAGAGTTGTGTTATGCTTTGCATAGTACTGGTGTTATAGGGTGTGTGTGTGTGCACATACCAGTGTACCTTGGAATGCAGTCTGTCTGCATACCTCACTACTGTGGGCCTATCCTCTTGCTGGATAGGTATGCCTATCATGAGTTGTCCGTCCACCACACAGGTCCTGTGTCAGATATTACACTGGCAGTGTGTGTGTTGCATGCTATTAGTACATGGCTACATCCATTTCTGTGTCTAACCTAAATTCCCTGACTAAGGGTATGTTGCAGACTATCCTGTAACACCAGCACCTTGCTTAGTGCATGGCAACAGTGTTCCACATATGTGCCTGTGTTCCAGCCTCTGTCCTCCATCTACAGACCAAGCTTTGCACATATGTCATGCTGTTGGGGGTTGTTCTGTAGTGGGCTGTGAGTATATCACACTGCCATTGCTGCCATTAGTCCACTGCTGTTGTATCGCCCACACATACAGTGGGGCTGGGGCCATATATGTATGGGCGTCACCTACACAATACATGTGTGCCCTTATGCACTCTAGTGGCCAGTGTATGTAACAGTAGTATATGGGTCTGTATTATGGAGTGTAGATGGGGAGCACCATAAATGACCTAGGCTGTTACAAAATGTGGGGATATCAGGGGTCAGCTGCCACAAGGTATCTGGATGTACAATACCGTATACTTCACCTATACTGACATTACTTACATGAATTGGAGTACTGCAAGCCTACTGCCTCCTGCCATACAGACTGTTCTGTTTGTTGGTGTGCTTGTGATGGTGTCAGTTATGCCTTGTTATGTACCAGTTACAACACATTTGATCACAAAACGTCTTTACCGCCTACTGAGTTTGTACAGAGTGTAGATAGAGGCTGCTGAACTACACACCTGCAGTACATACTGTTGATTGTTTGGTATCCTGTGGCCCAGTCTGTCTACACTATTGTACAGTTTGAAGGGCTTGGCCTGTACAGCAACAGCTGTGAACCTTTACAGACTACTATATTAGTGTAACTGTTCCACAGTTGCAGTACTCTGTTTATATGGTTGTCAGTACCTGAACAGCTATATGACATGGCAGATAGAACTGTTATAGTACACAATTAAAGGATTCCCATTTCTGCAAACCTCTGTGTGGTGTCCTTCCTATGACCTTTCTATGGGTATATGTTGCAGGCAATGATTGACATTTGTATGGGTGGCCCATACAGTGTCCAGTTGTTCAGGTGTTAACTGTAGGCATAGTGGCTGTTCCATATTGTGTGCACCTTCTACATATATATCTTACTGTACATATATCTGCATGTGTATGTGTAGTCACATGTGTGTGTGTGTGTGTGTGTGTGTGTGTGTGTGTGTGTGTGTGTGTATATATATATATATATATATATCTGTATCTGCATATCTGTGTCTGTGTATCTGTATCTTGGGGATGTTGATGGCTTCCACATATTACATGTCCTATGGGAGGCAGACTGTACTGGGTAGTGTATTGCAGGGCATACGTGTTTGGCTGTGGGGGGATGCCTATTCGTACAAGATGTATAGTGTGTGGGGCCTCTCAACCCCATTAACGGTGCATGTGGACATATGTGTATTTGTTAAAATGCCATTGCTATCTACAGATGTATGGCCATATATACCTATATAGTTATATGTATCTGCTAACATATATATAAAACTATGTCCGCATATACCTACATAGATATATATCTGCGTACACATATATAACGTGCTGTGTATTTGTAGACATATAGGTGTAGATGCATATATGTGTCGATTTAGGCATATACATGTATATATGTGCATATATATTGATATATATGTATATAGTTTTAGAAATATATATATATATATATATATATATATATATATATATATATATATATATTTATATATATATATATATATATATATATATATATATATATATCTACATATCTAGATAAGTTGTATCTGTTTAGATGTTAATATATTTACACACACATACATCTAGATGTCGGTATACATTTTCTGTACTGTTGCATGGCTGGACTGGATGATATGTTTCTGAAAACATCCAACATTTTTGTATCTGTCATGGCTTAGTGGTCAATCACTTTGTCTATGGTGTGCAGGGTCCTTGGTTTGAGCCTTGCAAGAGTTGTTCATTTTGTTGCTGGGCAGAACACAGCCCGTTGGATACACAGAGATTAAGGGACTTTAAAGCAGTTGTAAGCAGGTTTGCACTGGTTTGTACAGAGCTTAGCAATGGCTACACAGGTTAAGCAATTCAGCAGCTGAGTATAAGAAACTGTAACCAGACTTTAGCAGTGCTTACCTGTTCAAAAACCCATGCAAACCCGCTTACAACTGCTTTAAAGTGCCTTAATCACTCTGTATCCATTGGCCCTTGTTCTGCCTAGCAACAAAATAAACAACCTCTGCTAGAGCTCGAACCCAGGACCATACATACAACAGCCAAAGTGATTTACCTCTAAGCCATCTCAGATATGCATAACCCTGCTGTATTCACAGACATATCATCCAGCCCAGTCATTCAACAGTACAGAGAATGTATTCCAACATGTAAATGTATGTGTGCGTGAAAATATATTAATGTCTAATCAGATACAACATATTGATATATGTAGATATATATATATATATATATATATATATATATATATATATATATACATATACATATATGTAAGCAGATATTTATATCTATATAGGTATATACGGACATTCATATGTAGATAAGGTGGGAACATAGCAGAAACATATATGTCCACATGCACCATTAATGGGGGTATACAGGCACATGCAACATACGTCATGCAAGAATAGGTATCCCTACCCCACAGCTAAACACTTCTGCCCTGCAATACACCACCAACTGTTGCAGATCCCATAACCAGGACCTTACATGACAAGGGCACAAGATGTTAACAGTACTCCATCCCACCTGTATGATGTCAGGCTGGTATCAGTAACATATAATGCAGTACAGTCAGGCTCATAATGACTCCCATTTTGCAGTCATCTGTTACCTTTGTTAGCCAGAGTCCCGTACTGTTGGCCTGTACTTCAGAGATATAGATGCCAAACAACAGTGGTCCCAGGACTGAACCCTGAGGTACTCCACTTGTCACTTGTCTGGGGATGGATTTGGAGTCAGTTACACCTACAGTCTGGGTTCTGTCAGTAAGCCATTTGGAAAACCATTGAGTGGCATAGGGATGTATGGCTGGATTAGTATGTTAATCTATGTTTCCAGACTGGGGGATGGTGTTGAAGGGCTTGGCAAGGTTCACATAGGCTTTGTTGACTGCCTTACCCTCTTCAACAGCTATGCAGACTGAGTCAAGGCAGTCAATCAGTTTCAGGAGACAAGACTGGTCCTCCATGAGCCCAATCTGTGTGGGGTCCAGTGTTTGAGGGTTGCCAATGTCTGCGTTCAAAACTTCCCTGATAATGCATTCCATTGCCATGCAGATCAGGCTCATCAGACTGACGTGACAGTAGCTCCACGGATCCAAGGTGGATCCCCCCCTTGTGGAGTGGGATAACTGCAGCTGTGCACCACTCATTGGGCACTAGGCCTGATGTGAGGCTATGATTACACATGACAGTTAGGTGAGTTGCCATTTCATTTTGTAGTTCATGTAGTACACAGCCCAGGATGTCATCTGGTCCCATGGATGCTGTATTCCTAGCTGTGGATAGTGCGGTTTCTGCTGTGTGGCTGTGATTACTGGCAATGGAACTCTTTTCATATTGACATAGGCCCTTTTCGGGGTGAGAGGGGGTGAATGTGGCACTAAATCAATCTGCCAGGATACTGGCACAATCTGTGGGAACAGTCTATGTAATGCCATTCTGTTGTAGCTCAGAACACTTCTGAGCATTGCCAGTTAGATTCTGGACATAACTATAGAATGCTGTGTGGTTGTCTGTGGAATCTGTGGTGAATTTAGTTACATAACCAGCTTTGGAGGATTCCATGAGGGATCTCACCATCTTACTGGGGCTGGTAAGGGAGTTGTTTGCATCCTTGGATTATCCTTTTTTCTTCAACAGTGTCTAACTTCTGTTGTATACTCTGTTACTGGCAGGAGACCACCACACTGGCTTGCTTATTTGAGAGGTGAGCATCGTGGTTCTATGTGGGATGTCAGGAATCATGCACAAGTGGATGTGCTCATACAGTGCCTTAGTGCAGGATTCATCAGTAGAACTGTCAGCTCCTGTCTCCATGGGTGTCACAAATATTGTGACTTCTGCCTTGAGTAGCATGAAGTTGGCTTTGGAGAGGTCTTTTATGGACAACTGTATATACATTCCTTTCACATGTTCAGTTTGATTAGCCTATGGTGGGATTACTTTGGTGAAACCTGAGTCGCATGTACTGTTGTAATGGCTTAGTGGTTAGTTATTGCGACTATAGTGTACAGGGTCCCGGGTTCATGACTTGCAAAAGCAGGTTATTTTGGTCTGGCCAGAACAGTGGTTAATGCATACAGACTGATTAGGGCAATTTAGGTTAGTCACACTTAATACAATTCAAATGCCCTACTTTGGCAATCCTGCTGATGTCAATCACTGTGAAGTACAGCTTTGGGGAAAGAGTAGTCCAGCAATCTATGTGGTGTGTGCTATAACAGTGCAATGCTGTAGTGTAATATAGAGCTCGGGTAGGGGTTCTAGTCTCATACATGGGGGTTGTAGATTTGTTTGTGTCTGTTCCTATACCTGTGTAGATAGCAATGCATGTTTGGCTAGTCACACTCACTACAATTCATTTGTCCTACTTTGGCAATCCTGCTGATGTCATTCACTGTGAAATAAACCTTTGGGGAAAAAGTACTCCACTAATCTCTGTGGTGAGTTCCATAATTGCATAGTGCTGTAGTGTGATAACTAGTTAGGTAGGAATTCTAATCCCAGATGTGACAGTTGTGTGTCATAATGTGTCAATGTTTGTTGCTTGTGTCCTGTGTTGCACAGTGCTGCAGTGTGATAACTAGTTAGGTAGGAGTTCTAATCCCAGATGTGACAGGTGTGTCTCAGTGTTTGTTGTTTGTGTCCAGTGTGGAGGTGGTTGTGAGTGTGTAACAACTAAACTCAATGTTGAGTGGGTTTTTAAAATTTGTTATATGGTACCCCTAGCATAACTCACAATATCCACAGTGCAGGGATAACAGATGTGATATCAGTACATAATCAGTCAGGGGTTCGATACCCTGGACTGGTAGGTGTGTGACACAAGCATGCCTTTTACTCTCCCAACCCACCCTGACTTATCTTTGCCTCTGTCTGCCTCTCTCACTCCCTCTCTGGTGGATGTGGAGACTTACACCTGCTTTGCTTAGGCAGCGGCATGTGTATTGTCAGTGATGCTCATGATCAGCTGATGGCCTCTGCAAGGATTACAGCCCTTCTCTAGCTGATTGCATGTGGAACAGCTGTGGTAACATTCCCATAGCCAATTGCATGGAAACACACTCCAATATCTAGGAACATCATGTTGGTGTTGGGCCTTTTCATTCACTGTGAGCAGGAACTAGATCTGTTGTTTGGCAAACAGCATCACAGATGGATTGGGGACTTACCTCTAACAACATACACTGTGGAAACAGGCCAACACATAGGAGGGGGATGTGCCTGTCTTGACTACAGACTGTAAGTGCTGCTATACTGCAGTAGGGGTAATATTGGTTTAACGGTGTGTGTGGATATGGCTGTCCTATATGTTTTAATACTTGTCATGTCAGTGCTATGTTTATGAGGAATCCCCATCTGTGGGGTCATCTGCATACTGGGCAGTGTATGGTGCCTTGTGTTCCTTGTGTTTCCCACAGAGCACCTATCTCTCAACTGCAGACAGTAATGTGAGGATTGCAGTCAGCAGATGGTGACAGCCGGGAGAGTTACTGACATCATATTCCTCATAGGACATATGTTGCATCAAACCCTGTTACGACAGGAAATGTATGAGGTTATTACAGTGACATGTCAATATTGGCCCAGTGTTTGTGCCTCCAGCCACAACTCTGTCAACCTTTGTACATATGTCAAGCAGTAGGGGGTGCATATGTTCTGTACACCATATTCATTGACAGCATATCTGATAACAAGCCAGTGAGATATCAGACTGCTACACATGTTATGTATAGTAGAGGTTATATTTGAGGACATAGCCTGGCCATTCTGTGGTTGTGTGTACAGTACTGAGATATGTGTAAGTCTGGTAATTGTTGACAGTGTGTGTATAGTGCATATGTGCTCTGGCCTGTGTAGAGACTGTGGTAGATGTCATTGATCTTGGTCCTGTTCTATCTGATGTTACATGCTGCTCCGCTGTATGTCACCCTATCAGCTTACATGTTTGTAGGGGCGAACACACACATGTCCCAAACCACAGACAGCCATCAGACCACACTGTGTAGCGGCCCAGTATATGTAGGGTTGTTGTGTGAGTGGCTCATATAAGGATGGTGTACATCAGATAGTCCATATACTGCAATAGTACGCTAGCTTACCATATGTGGCTGTGGCTGTGTTCACATTTGTTGTGGTTATGCACTTTTACACAGGTGTCTGTACTCTGTGATGTGACATGCCTGTAGAGCCTGCTATCTATGCAGGTACATGTGCATTCCCACATAGGAGATGTAGCCCTGTGTTGAGTCAATCTACCTGTAGCCTGCACTGTGCTTTGTTACATGCATAGCAGCTTACTCTACTTATCAAGTGAGATGTCATGTCCAGATACTTGCCAGATGTACTGCTGGCGGGCCACCATAACAGTCATGTATCTCAGACAAAGCAGTGGGATGCTGTTCAGATGTATGTCACTAACTAGTGGATAGTATGTGACCATGGCACCTCTGTACCAGTGGTTATTATGTGTTAGGACAGACAGGGGTGTAGGAATGCATAACCTATGGGGGCAAATGTATACCAGTATGTACGTGTTATACCCATCTACATGGCTGTTAACATCCACATTGACAGGCGTGGTCCACATATCTTGCACGAAGTGGTTCTGTGTATACCCCTGGACTGACCAGAGTGTGTCAGACTGTCCACATATATTGACCATATTGTAGTTGTAGTCCACATGGGCATTACTGTGCTATCAGTGGTACTGTACTATGATGACATTAGGATGTCTTTAAGTGGCCAATGACACACATGTTAACAGCAGATGTGGCCTCCCACACACACACCATTTCTGTGAAGACAATCCCTATTACAGTAGCAATAGTCTACAAATATACCTGCAATACATACGTGACATCCCCTTGCACTGAAAGGTTGGGACTATTGGGGCTGAGGTAGGGCTCCACTCCATGTGCAGGACATATGGTGAACATATTTGTATATATAAGTATACATATATCCATATAGATATATACACATATACATATCTTGCTTACTGTATGCCAACAGTTTTACACATATGTGCCTGTGTTCCAGCCTCTGTCCTCCACCTACATACCAGGTTTTGCACATATGACATGTTGGGAGAGGTTGTTATGTAGTGGGCTGTGTGTATGCCATACTGTCATTCCTGCCATCACTCCACTGCTGTTGTGTCCCCCACACATACTGAGGGGTTGCGGCCATATATGTGTGGGCTTCACCTACACAATACATGTGTGCCCTAGTGCACTCCAGAAGCCAGTGTATGTAACAGTGGTATATGGCCCAGTACTAGTGAGTTTAGGGGGGTGCACCATGACTAACCTAGGCTGTTACAGCATGTGTGGGTATCTGGGGTTAGCTGCCTTAAGGTATCTGGATGTACATTACCATACAATCCACCTTGGGTAAATGCAGGCCTACTGCCTCCTACTATATGGAATGTTCTGCTTGTCAGTGTGATTGTGATGGTGTCAGGTATGCCTTGTTATGTAACAGATATATCCCATTGTGTCAACTGGGGTCTGTACCCCCTAGGGATTGTGTACAGAGTGTAGATAGAGGCTGCTGACCTATACATCTGCATTACGTACTGTTGATTGTCTGGTATGCTGTGGCCCAGTCTGTCATTACTATTGTACTACTTGAAGGCCTCGGCCTGGACAGCAACATATGTCAACCTTTCTAGACTACTGTCTTAGTATACCTGTTTCACAGTTGCATTACACTGTTCATATGGATGTCAGTGTCTGAACAGCTATATGACATGACATATACACCTGTCATAGTACACAAATAAAGCTTTCACATTCATTTATGCACACCTGTGTGTGGTGTTATACCCTTTGATATCTCTGTGGGTATATGTTGCAGGCTATGAATGTTATTCGTATGGGTGGCTCATACAGTCTTCAGTTGGTAAGGCGGTGACATATATATATATATATATATATATATATATATATATATATATATATATATATATATATACCTGTATCTGCATATATGTGTCTGTGTATATGTATCATAGGAATGGCCATGTTGTGTCTGGTCCTGGTTATGGGATCTGCAACTCTTGATACTGTATTACGGGGGGACATGCTTGGCTGGGGGGGGGTATATCTATCCATACCAGACATATATTGTGTGGGGCCTCTCAACCCCATTAATGTTGCATGAGGACATATATGTTTTTGTTATTTCCCCATTGTTATCTACAGATGTATGTCCGTATATACCTATATATGTATTTATATCTGCTGACGTATATATAACCTGCTGTATATATATTTAGACATGTAGATGTGGACATATATATCTATAGATGTAGGCATTTGCATGTCTATATGTTGATATATATATATATATATATATATATATATATATATATATATATATATATATATATATACATATATCAATATGTTGTACCTGTTTAGATATTAATATATTTACTCACACACATACATCTACATGTTGGAATATATTTTCTGTACTGTTGAATGTCTGGGCTGGATGATATGTTTGTGAATACATCACGAATATGTGTATCTGAGATGGCTTAGTGGTAAAGCACTTTGGCTATGGTGTGCAGGGTCCTGAGTTTGATCCTAGCAGAGACTGTTTGTTTTGTTGCTAGGCAGAGCAAGGGCCATTGGATACAGTGTGATTAAGGCACTTTTGAGCAGTTGTAAGTGGGATTTAGCAAGCAGGTTTGCGCGACGGTACGCACTGCTAAGTTACAGTTACTGTTTCTTATACTCAGTTAGCTCCTGAATTGCTTAACCTGTGTAGGCATTGCTTACACCTGTGCAAACAGGTATAATCCTGCTTACTGCTGCTTAAAAGTACTTACTCCCACTTACCCTCCTGCTTACCCCCACGCTAATTTCTTTAAAAGAAAAGAAAAAGGGGTTGATAGGACAGTGGGGAAAAAAGGGGCACAAAGAGGGAAAGACAGTAGGGAACATAGCTAGGGATGTGCAGGAAGGGTGTAAGGAAGTCCCATAGCTGCCCATTTCTTCTACAGCAACAGCTGTGCATATACACTGTATTTGGAGGTAGATTTGGACACTCAAATCCCTGGGAGAGGGGTTAGGACAACAATAATTAATTGTGATGCCAATTAGACCAGATTACATGTGTCCAGTGGACATGTGTGCAAAATGGACAGCTATGTATGGGGTGAGTTTTTTTGTGGGAACAGATTGCCCTTTTTTTCAGGTGAGAGTGGGATGTTGGGGAGGGGTAGTAGGTATATGTAGGGAGGTAGCTTGGGTAGGTTAACAGACAAGACAAACAAGACGCATACAGGGCCAGTATATGACACATGTGGGGGGTAAACACCTTGGACGGGGAGGGTTGTTTAGAAGTCGCAAGCCCATGAGCCCCCAACTGGAAACAGTGGGACTGAGGTCCCCACCCATGGGCAGTCACCACTGCACCTTCACAGCCACATTTATTTCTACTGGTACAACACTTTCTAAGGCTCTTATATTTATTTGTTATGACAGTACATGCAGACTAATTACTAACCTGCCTCACGATGCAGCCTTTGCAACCTAGCATCATGGGCTTGCTGGTTCACAGCCCACTCATCTGCAGCTGTCAGAGAAATACAGTGATATTTAGCCATACCTATCCATAGTATACACAAGCTAGGCAATTCTTAACTACTTAGTAGAATGAGTACTTACTCAGTACTGGGGCATTAGCCACCTGTCGAGACTCCTGGATCCACTGTTCCAGTACATCCCCCCTCTGCGGCTTCAGGTCAGCATGGTGTTGCCTGACCTGCTCACCAGTCCGGGGGATACCTGTGGCACTTGTGAGGTCATGGGCGAGACTGTCCCAGGCCTCAGTTTTATACTGCGAGCCCTGGTACTGGCCCTGCAGTAGTCTCTCCTCATGGTGTTTTACCAGGAGCCATACCATGATTTTTGACTCCTGGATGCCCCAGCACTGTGCTCTAAAATGAGTGCCTTCACTCACACCAGCCATTCTGCCTGCAGTAGGAAGCTACAACCAGTTATGGAACGTATTCCCACCTGTGTGGTTTAAATATGGCCAATTACCCGCACTTTTCCGTGATTGGCCGGGTTTGAAAAGGCTAAGCTATGGGCACACCTGCTTACCTAAGGTTGGTGGTGCTTAAAGGAGTATACTGCTAGGCAGATTGGATTGGCTCCCCTACACATTGCTTACTCTTACTAAGTTGAGCTGTGCTGCGGATAGCATTGCTTAATAGTTAATTAACACTATATTTGCCTTTTGGCAGTGATTTATTATTCATTACAGGATCTATATGTGTCTAGTATTCATGATTCTGCACTTCTACTACTTCTACACTTTATTACAATAATACCTCACATCTATGCTTGCTGCAGTACTCCAGTTCACATATTTATTTTATGCAGCAGGTTATGCCACTTCACACTGTACATAGATTCAGTTCACATGTTTGGTTTGATTTTCCTGTGGTGAAGATTAGTTTGCTGATACCTCATTCATATCTATTGCTATGATGGCTTAGTGGTTAATTACTGTGACTAAAGTCTAAAGGGTCCTGAGTTCAAGCCCTGCAGAGGCAGTTTATTTTGTTGCTGGGCAGAACATGGGCCGTTGGATACAGAGTGGTTAAGGCACTTTAAAGCAGTTGTAAGTGGGTTTGCGCAGGTTTGCATGACAGTAAGCACTGCTAACTTCAAGTTACAGTTTCTTACACTCATTTAGCTTCTACATTGCTTAATCTGTGTAGGCAATGCTTACCCCCACACAAATGCACTTAAACATGCTTACTAGTGCTTATATATGCTTACTACTGCTTAGTTGTGCTTAAACCTGCTTACTAGTGCCTTATTCATTATGACACTGACACTTCACATGTGCATTTAGTGCAGTATTCCAGTTCACATTTAAATGTTATTATGTAGGTTATACAGCAAAAATATGTAAAAATATGTTCATATGCAGATTTCACATGGAAAATGATATGTGCTGCAGTGGGACTCAAACTGGGAATGCCTGTCCGTTAGGCAGATGCTCTAACTACTACAATATTGCTGTGCTGCTTCATTTGCATATATATTCATTCTTATCCTCTTCAGCCTTTTCAGCTGCTTTAACCGTGGCTAAGCAATGGGCACACCCACGCACCTATGGTTAGCTGTATTCGGGGTTTTAAAGAAAAATAAAGGGGTTTCCCCTTTTTATTTTTATGTCCTGTTGCTGTTGTACACACGGGGGACTGTTGTTGGGGATATATGGACACCTATGAGCAGTCTCGCTCATTTATTTACAGTTTCTGCTGTTCTACTTTGCAAGGGCATGTTCATTCTGAAGGCTCTGCTCTCAGACATGCCCCTTGCACTCGTCCACACTCCATGTAGGATTTGGAGCTCAAGCAGCGCGCCTTCATTAATATGCATGGCGCACTGCCATCCTCCTCTTGAAATGCCGCTTCCGTGCAGGACTAGATTAGTCCTGCATGGGAGATTAGTAAATCCAGCGGATTGTTTGCTAACCCAACAAAAGCAGCAAGTATTTAAAATAACAGAGCTACATGACTTCACGCATTATGTTAGACGCCATGCCTACCATCCTAATAACTTCCACTATACACATATGATATTTAATGGCTGAATATATAATATGGCAGATACCTGAGCTTATTGGAAGGGCAGAGGAATAAGAATATTTGTGATTTGCCTCTCATACTGCTATTTATTTAATTTACTTATTTATTAACCAGGTACTCATGGAGCATTTTCAGCTATGACCTGTGGCAAAGCCAGTGAAAACAATATGTCACCATTATCCAAACTAACTTAAATGATATATAGCATCACACTAAGCTACCAGTGTGTGCACTCTAACATATATATATATATATATATATATATATATATATATATATATATATATATATACAGAATGTAAGTAGAGGTACTATAAAGTATGCAACACAATTATAAAACAGCTAATAATACAATGTACAATACTGCATTCAGAAGATAATGTTTTAGATGTTATATTCAGACGGTGATATTTTACAGGTTTATAGGTGAATATTTTTACTGCAGTGGTGGTGCTGCGGTAGCGTTGTCGCCTCACAGTTAGATGTTGCACGTTCGATTCTCAGTTAGAGCATCTTCTGTGTGTCGACATGTGTGAATGGGCGTTCCTTCGCTGAAGGTTGTGTGTTAGGCCCGGCAAGCCAACATGTAGAACTCTACTGCCAATCATTAGCGGACCGTATTTCTGCTGTGGCGACCCCTAACCGGAAAAAGCCGAAAGACAGTATTAGGCTAACTGCTAAGAAAAGCTATAATAAGCTTAGCAAATAACCTGAGGTTAGAATCAAGCCCTGTATTCTGTGTTTACTATGTGACGACCTTAACCATTATGCTAAACACACCCCTTCTAGATGTTTCAGTAGTATAAGGAATAGGAAAAAAATCATGGCAAGACAGCAACAGTCAAGACAATACTGTACTTGCTTGTAAATCAGAGATTTAGAAAATCTGGAAAGCCGTACAGAAGAAAATTGATTGAATTACAGATGTGTCATGATGTGGCCAAATGTCAATTCTTGAAATGGGTAGGGACAGTATGTATGACTATGTACAAAATTCTTAAATGTAATTTGACTCACTTATTTCATGCTTAACAGGAAGTGAGAGAATTAAGAAAAGTCTGTGAAGGCACAGTGTAGCACAATCTGAACAAGAAGAGAATTTGGTCTAGAACACACAAGAACCAAGCCATCCATTTAGATAAAGGCCTATAACAGGGAGTATCAGCTGTGAGACTGGAAATAAATAACAAAATATGAATATGCCCTAAAACTGACACTTAAGGAACCCAGCTGTTATTATATATGTATCTGAAACACAAGATATGTCTTAACAGCAGCCTGTGTATCATCAAGTTAAGTGAAGAACTATTTAATTCAGTGTTCAACAATCCCTAAAAACAGCAAGTAATTAGATATTAATGATTAGCAGAGTAACATGCATACTTAAGACCACAAAAAAAGCCAACAGTTAGAAGATTGTGGTCACTGTTAGAAAGAATTAGACAAAAATAAAATAGAGTAAGATGGGAGACCACACTTAAATTCTAGGGTTTCTGAATACACAATCTTTTTTTCCTGTATATTTGGCCGAGGAGGGAAAGTAAACAAGGGACGACAACTGGCAAGATTCTTATGTGAAGATGATTTAAGAATGCAAAATATTATCGCATCCTTATGAATATGGAGACTGCAATCAGTAGACTGGAAAGGGGTAAAAATATGCAAAGGTTTCAGAAATGTAGGAAATAGCAAGGTTTAGGAAAGAAGGGTAAAACAGAGAATGGCTTAGCTGTCTTAAGAGTCTGGACTACTATCAAGGCAGAGAGAGAGAGAAAAAAGAACATATTTGTTTACTGGAGACTGTCTTACAGAGGAAAGTATGGAGAAGGATGCCCTGGAAATCAAGGGTATAAAGAGAGAGGTACTTGTAGAAAAGGGCAGTATATTAAGATGGTCAACATAAAACAAAATTAGGTACCACCTAAGAAATGCATTAACAGTGTCCAAAACATAACAGAAAAGGAGAAAGATTCCTACCAGAGTTAGTGTTTTAGCTTCACAACAAAATATGCTGGAGTGATTAAATAAGGCTTTTCAGCTTGTACCTGAGAAAAAACTATTTGTTAGCCTTTTTTTGTATTTATTAACCTTATAAGTAAACATCTCCTTTATAGATCTCTTTGCAGCCATGAACGAGAACATGGGGCTAGGGAAAATTCAATAACACAAAGCTACTCACTCAGCATGTATTTGTAAAGAAACTAGGGTACATGGAAAAAAGCCACATCTGTATGATATGAATTAGTAGATTTCACAGGAATAAGTGACTGGTTGTTAGTATTGAGCCTTTTACTCCAGAGCTGGGAGGCAAAAGCCACAACCACTAAGCCACCTTGAAGGCCTTGATACTTCTGAATGCTGAGCTCAGTGACATCATACAGTTTCTCCTAGCTTGATGAAGTTAGGATGCACTTCTGCAGTGACTCCGCATTTCCACAACATCAACGCTTTGACTCTTTTGGCAGAGGATAATCTGAGAGCTTTAGTAAACCTATGAATCATTTTAGTTTTTATCCTTGTTTTAACCAACAGACGAGCCAGTCCTTGATAGTGAGAATTACATTATTAAGTTCATACCCAGCAGCCTCAGTGCTAGCAGCATTGAAAAATAGGAGCTCAGTCAACTTTAGAATAAGGTATGAAGTAAATGTTTCTTACAGACATGAAAAGCCTGACTGCCATAGCTGAATGATGGAAGTTTTTGCTACTTAAATAATCAGAGGAAAAGAATCGGATAGTAGTTACTTTTGATATTTAGAAGACACTGCAAATGCAGGTATCTCAAGGAAAGTATGTGATCTCCAAGGCTAAAGTGGTATGATTTACAAATGGTGTGTTAGGTCTGTTAATTTTTTGCCTGCCAATTAAGTTTGAAATCAGTTTGTTTGCAAGAAAAGTCCAGTTCAAGTTTGGATGCACAGTAATAACTTACTCCTTTCTCTAGAGTCAGGGTTTCAGGTGAAGCAGAATTATAACATGGAGCTGTGAGAAGGCTGGAGGGAAAAAAGAAGCTGACAAGATATAAATATCAGTGCGGTTACCTGGTGTAAGTTTGATCATTACACTCATTAGACAGAATATATTGCCGGGAAAAGTCAGAAGCTATCTGTTTAACTTGCAGCATTGTTTGTACGTAATAATGCATCACCACAAGGTGTTTGGTTAGTATGACCAACTCTAAAGGCCTTACAGCAATGAGTTAAAAGTCCTACCTATTAAATCATAGTGCTGTGACAGGACAATCTTTCTTTATCCAGGATTCAGAAAAATAAATAACATTTTCGATTTCTGTCTGAATCCAGGTTTAGAAGACATTTATCTTATTACAAAGGCTACCAATGTTTATATCTATGTGGGAAAGGCCAGAAGAATTAGATTAATGGGTAGAACCAAGATTGGAATTAAACGGTCAAGGACAGAGTTTAGTATAACATGAAAGTAATTTTTTTTTCACTTTAGTACCTAGCTATCTTATGAGGGAGGTATTGAGAATACTTGTATTGAGATGACAAGAAATGAATGCAAGTGGATCAGTTCAGAATTCTTCAAAGAACAGAGGGTTAAAGAAAATTCTTACCCTTGGCTATAAGGGCAAAGTTTTGCTGTAGAGAATGTTCCCTTAAAATCCCCCCATCTGTATTCCAGCTATCTGGCCAGAGCGCATCTTGTGCCATTCATTCTGATGAACCCATTATGCGGGTGGGCATCCAACTCCTTTTAATATGCAGCCCTAGAATCCTACTGCATGCTGCATAAGTGCTCATAGGAGGGGCATACAACGGGCACATTAAGTATCTGTCATCCACTGTCATGAGTGATGTGGCCCCTCAGACAACCCCTCTTCTCTTGCAAATGACTACTGCTATGTCCTATATGTCCAGCAGAGCAGAAGACATGACCCATGACAAGCCTCTAAATCTCTTGCCATGGAGAGACAAGCAGGCAGTGTATATTCACTTCTCTTGCCCACACTCCTTATGCTGGTGCCCACACTCCTACAGCTTATGCCCATACTCTTGCAGCTGCTGTCCACACTCGTACAGCCTGTTCCCATGCTTGTGCAACTCATGCAGCTGGTGCCCACACTCATGCAGCTGGTGCCCACACCAATGCAGCTTGTGCTCACACACCTGCAGCTTGTGCACATACCCTTGCAGTTGTTGCCCACACTCATATAGCTGATGCCCACACTCATGCAGCTTGTTCCCACACTCCTGCAACAGGTGCCCACACTCCTGCAGCTTGTGCTTATATTCATGTAGCTGGTGTCCACACTCCTGCAGCTTATGCCCACACTTGTGCAGCTAGTGCCCACACTCATGCAGCTGGTGCTCATACGGGTGCAGCTGGTGCACACACTCCTGCAGCTTGTGCTCACACTCATGCAGCTGGTGCCCACACTCCTGCAGCTTGTGCCCACACTCATGCAGCTTGTTCCCACACTCCTGCAATAGGTGCCCACACTTCTGCAACTTATTCCCACACTCCTGCAGCTGGTGCTCGCACTCCTGAAGCTTGTGCTCATATTCATGCAGCTGGTGTCCACACTCCTGCAGCTTATGCCCACACTTGTGCAGCTATTGCCCACACTCATGCAGCTGGTGTTCATACAGGTGCAGCTGGTGCCTACACTCCTGCAGCTTGTGCTCACATTCATGTAGCTGGTACCCACACTCCTGCAGCTTGCACCTGCACTCATGCAGCTGGTGCCCATACACCTGCTTTGAGTGCCCACAGTACCCAGGTTACCTATATGAACTTGGGTTGCCTGAGTTTTTGACAGAGCTCAGTTTGAAATCCAGCCACCTAAGAGCCCAATAAAAATGCAATTAGATTTGTTAATGTGACAACCGGTAAACTTAGACAAGACCCTGTTACAAAATATAAGACTTAAATAAAGAAATTGAAAAGCAAAAGGAGAGGTGTAGGGGTTAATTTTGGGATGTTAGACCTAGGAGGAAGGTAAAAAATTATAATGGAATAGTAATATGGAGGGAAACTGATAAAAAAGAACACTGCCATATGCCCTCAAAAGAATGAAGAGAGGTGCACGTGTAAGAGCTGGATTTGTATTTAAATGCTATGGACACAAACACTGTGTCAATGAACATCTCAGCAACAGCAAGCTACCATTATAGTTAAAGAATACAAGTAATGAAACAAACTTTTTACAGAAGTGCAAGCCCATCTGATCATCCATATTAGGAGCTTCGACCCATCATTTGCCCCTTACCTAAATGCCATGGTCACACAAATAAGTGGACAATGTGAATTTATCATGGGGGAGGATGAGTTTGTTTTGGAGAAATATGTACAAACAGAAAATGTTGCTATCACATGGAAACTGTAACAGCAGTGGGTTAGTTTATATTGCAAGATGTGCAACCTGCTAAGCTTTTCATGTTGGAAAGACAGAAAGACTTTTGAAAAAGAGAATATACAAACACTATTACTATATCCATAATTGTAACTCCAGCTGTGCTCTCCATAAGCATTCTATAAAATGTGATAATTTCTGTAAGTTTTTATCTAGTATCCTAGAAGTGATTCCATGAGGCCCCAGAGGAGGTGCAAGGGAGACCAAAATTGAGTATGCAAAACTTTATTGGCAATTAAAGTTAAATGCCACAGAATTTCCTGGAAACAACAACTCAGTATCAGTAACCCCAGTTTTGAAATTAAGAACAGCGTTAGTTGTATTTTTTATTTGCACATTTGTTTGATTGCATTTTAGGAGCAAGAATTGATAATTTATATTTATATGGATTATATAGGGCACTGTATGCTATTTTAAGCTATGAAGTCTTTTAATAATAGTGGATAACAATAGTTTTTATCATCAGTTTGTCTTTTTATATATAATATGAATTTTTGTACTGCCTTTCATTTTGCCTTAATGCTTATTATTTGGTATTTACATATGTCAATAGACATTTTCCATTTGGGAAATTTAAAACAGTACTTCATTTGTTTTTTCATGGCTAGCATTTATATCCCATATTGAGTAGTTGTTGATTCAAAATTTTTAAGCTTGCATACTTTTACTTTTATTTTAACATTTTAACACTACAAAAATCCCTATGTTCACCGTTTTTCCTAACTTGCTGGTATTGAAATGTTGAAGTGATTTATAATTTATCAACAATCTTTTAAGTGAACATCTTCTACTTTTTGATTTGATTGATTTTGTTATGTGATTAGTATTATTTGTATGAAGGTTTCGTGAGTTTACAGGATACTTTTATTGTTCTGATGGGTGCTTACATATTATCGCAACCAGATTTTCAAGCTACGATAATTCATTCGGTTTTACCAGACTATTCCTGTTAACCTTGAAAGGGGTTGTGGGAAGTATGAATTACTAGTGTGCCACTTTGTGTATCAGGCAGAAAGAGGGATAACGGTCACCTTTTGTATTCAATAGTGGCATACTTTTGTGACATAACTGTTTTCCAATAAGGTAAAAGAACAAACTTTTGGGCCAGTTGATCACTATGAAAAAAAAAATAGCACAACATAAACAGAAGAAGGTTTTGTGGGACATCAATGCTTTTAACACTGAAACAGCTTATTTAGTAAGAATGGCACCCAAATATAATAACACGGTTAATATTGACAACATCGAATATTATCACTACAGTGACATCAATGGCTTGACTGGAGACACTAGCCCCTGTGTTTGTGCCCCTGTACATGCATCAGAACGTGTGATAGGAAGGGAAGACAATCAAGGCGATTGTCAGCTAGAAGAAGTAAACGCAGGACTGGAAAATCCTTTGCATGTACTAACTTCCCTTTCATTCCCCCAATGGTAATCTCAGTTTGGATCAATTATAACAGACAGGGTGATCCCAAAAACTCAAAGTGATGGGAAATTATGAAGTTTTCAAGCCGCGGTCGGGGAGGAACCAGGGGAAGGAAATGGTGACTGTTTTACCGCAGAGTGTAAGTTGTAATGAGTTGTTTACAATACATCCTTACATTACACCTTAACAACATTTGAAATTTGTTTTGAAACAGATCTTAGACAGACCTTAGAAAACAAGACTGAATGTCCATGCTTCAATTTGACATCAGTTATTGCAGCTTGGAAATCTGAGCGGTTGCTGTGGTGCAGTGCTTAGCGTTGCCGCCTCACAGCCAAGAGGTTCTTTGGTATGAGCCTTGGTGGGGGTGCCTTCTGTGTGGAGTCTGCATGTCCTCACTGTAGTTGTGTGGGTTTCTTCCCAAAGACATGCTGTAGGTGGATTGGACACTCTAAATTGGATCTAGGAGTGAGTGTGTGCCTTTGTGGAAGGTTGAGTGCTGGGATAGTAACTTGACACCATAAAAACTCCACTGCCAATCATGAGCAAACAAGTGATCTGCTGTGGTGACCCCTAATTGGAAAAAAGCCAGAAGAAGATTGCAGCTTGGAAATCTGGTTGCAATAATACGTAAGTAGCTTCTGATTAAGTCCTGAGGGGTGTTTGGTATGAAAGTACTTGAAACAAGTATTGTTTTGAACTTGTATGTGCTAAACATCTTTCTGTGCTCATTTCTTGCTGGAAATAAAGTGCGTACCATAATACACTTGGTTTTGTAGATTCATTTCTGGCACTGCTTGTAGATTCATTTCTGGCACTGCTAGACTAGAGGTACTTAGTGATGATCCAACAGGGTTTCATATTTTGTGTCCTTACCTAAATGTTCCAATCCCATAGTCACACAACAATGGAGACAGAGCAAACAACTCAGTCAGAAAAGTGTTCCTGCACCTTGTCACTAGTATTTTACTGCAACTGCAACAATGTAAAGTGCAACGTGGAGATCACTAAACAAGAAAGTGATAGCAACTTCTGCTGCTAAAGGCTTTCAAAACCCACCTGGAACCTGATCACACTCTCATTGACAAAACAGCTGATAACTTGATGTGTTCCTAAAACAGTTAAAGCAACTGGAACTTATTTAGAAAGCAAAATGTATTGCAAATATGAAATGGCACAAGAGAGTAGAAAGAGCAAGAACCGATTCTTAGCATAATGAATGGGTAATGCATTTCAGAGAAATCCCACATGAGACGTGGGGAAAATGTATCCCAAAGCCTCCTTCAGAGGCAGTTTACATTTACTTCCAATGAAAAGATATAAAGGTAGGCAAATTAAGAGCCAGTGATAATGGTAAAGTAGCTGTTAAGTAGCGGAACACAAAGAAATGCAAACTAAAGCAATAAAGTACAGAAACAAGAGGAAATTTAAATCCATTCATGAGTCTGTAGCAACATTTGTTTGCTTGGAGTAGACTCTTAACTCTGTAAGGCAGCAATTCCTGTCCCTATAAAAACATTGCTGCCTCACAGTAATACAATGATTGATTCTTCCATTTTTTTTTTCAGCTGAGGTATCTTTTTCACAGTCTGTACATCTTTCCAGAGTCTGCATTTTGCTGTAAGTTCTGTTTTTCTCCAACATGGCCATGATGTGCAGAGACTTCAAATTGCCTGTAGTTCTGTTTTGTGTTTGAGAATGAATGAGTCTGAGCATACCGTAAGGTGTTCATACAATGTTGAGATCTTTCACTTTTGCTCAGTGAGTGCTGGGACAAGTTTTACCTCTGCAGTGATCCCATATTGGATTATGTGGATAATCAAGGAATATAATTGATATCATATACAAGTGTCTAGGATAATATAAAAGGCAGTGCTTTTCCATTTTTTTAAGTCTGCCTCTCCATGCCGTCATGGGACCAGATGAGTGATTTCAAAGACCACGTAATGTGATTATTCTTATGTTGATATTCTTTTCTCTTTCCACACTGTAATATTAAAACATGCATATATTTTTCTGTTCTTAACTACTGACACTTATTTGTAAAGCATTCAAAGCCCTAAGCTGGATTCAGTGATATATTAGTAAAACATGGTTTCCCTGATAATATAACAAAAAATGTTACTAATGGAACACATGCTTTGGGCAAATGTAACAAGAGCCCATACCATTGTGACAGTCTATACACTGATGTCATAATGGCATCGTAATAATGTAAGAAGATATTAACCTGTAAATATAAGAATAACTTCACTTTTCCTTACTGGCAAGTCCTAAAATGCTAAGACCTAGATATTTTATGTAGACAAGGAAATGCAAGAATCTAGTTAAGCTAGTGAGTTGTCACCCTAATGAATTATTATTATTACATAGCACCAAGTAATTCTTTCAACATCTGAAACATGATTCCTATACCTAGAACTCACATACCTGGTGATGAATGTATTTTGTGAGGCAGCCGTTTCATTCTTTCTGCTTATAATATCAACCAAAGAGCATGAACTTCTGTATCTGTACCTTCCTACTGTAACAAAACCAGTAGTCTGCTTAAAATGAAAACACTTTATCCCCAAGAAATAATGTTAAAGGAAAATTCCACCTTAGAACTCAAAACAATTTTTCATCATACCTTCATTTGCTGAGCTATTTTAATTCATCAGAATCACTCTAAATGCTTCTTATAAAATGTTAACATGTTATGCCACAAAATGGCCGTAATTCAGGCCACCATATTAACATGGTCCCGTTTTGTAGCTATCGTTTCTCCTTCATAGAATCCATTTCAAGACCTGTCTATATGAGTAATGCTAGACATAATGAAGTGGTATTGTTTTCTCAGGTCACTGAAATACAGCTGCAGTAGTATGAGTGTCACTCATCTTACACACAGTCTGTAACAAGGCTGCTTTGAAGTTTCCTTGACTGACCCTCATGTACGTTTCTGTCAGAGCTTAATTAAACTTTTCACAATAATCATACAACTCTGGCCAAAGAAAGTAGCCAAACAGCAGGTTTTGTAAGAGACTACACTTGTAGTCATCTATTAACAACCCTCCTTCATACTCTTAATGAGGTGTCAGACTTGTCACTGCAGTGAATTGACTTTACTTGATCTTATATGAGTGACAGTAGCTACAAGAAAGGAAGGGACATGAAAGTAATTATTTCCCCAGTTCCTATAGTAGGAAGATCTGGGTTTTTTTTCTTCCTGAATGTTGTAGAATTAAAACAAAGAGTGAGAAGGTCACACAGAAAAAACAATCAGTAAAAACTAAATGAAAACTCCAGCCAAGCTAGAACTTTCACTGAGTGATCTCTCAAACCTCTTAACAAAGAGTGAGAAGGTCACACAGAAAAAAACAATCAGTAAAAACTAAATGAAAACTCCAGCCAAGCTAGAACTTCAACTGAGTGACCTCTCAAACCTCTTGGACATCAGCTGGGTATAACATCGCTGTGTTTCTTATGCTTGTGCTGTGCTGATGAGGTCATAACAAGTTTGAAATATGCATATTCACAGCTAGTGGGGTTTGGCTTTATTGGCTTGAAATTGTCCGTTGAAAAAACTTAAAAAGTAATAAGTCATGGTGTGACGCCCGTGCCCTGGCCCAGCAATCAAGGAGCCTCAATCCTCACCACTAACACCAGTCTCATATATGAGGAAAGGATAACAAATACACACAGTAAAGTGCAATTTCCCTTAAGAGCACACAGAGATCACAGTCAGTCTGGGGCTGGTTGCTTCCTTGCTCTCCAGGTCCCCAATAAGACTCCCCACTGGCACAGCTATAGGGTCTAGTTCTCAGCCTAGCTGGGCAAGCTAAAATCTCCAGCACCCTCTCTGTCCAACCAGTGCTTCATGTCCCTGCCCAAGTAGCTGACACACACACACTTTGAGATAAGAGTTTACACAACCACACAGACACTTCTGGGGAAGGCTGGTACAGGTTCTCCAGCTGTGCCCCTTTTACCCAGACTATATGGTAGTACCACTTGCCACCACCCAGCTAATATTTATCAGCTGCCCAAAGGCCCTTAAAAGGGTGTCCAATTATTACTGTGCAATATTATTATCCAATTGGTAAGTGTGACTAATCAGTCAAAGCTTATTTGGAATGACTTGGACAGTAAACTCTATACATATGCAATGTACTCTAGAGCTTAAATTATCTCTACACAAACCAGCCACAGTTAAAAGGTTTTAAAATATTTAATAATAAATAATTAAAACCACAAGACAATACTTTCTACTACACAGTCAGTGCTAGCCAAGAGTTCAGAGATCACACAGAAATACTTAAAAATAATTCAGTAGTACAGTTCTGACATCACAAAAAAAACACTTAGTCTAATCTTTCTAGTTCTAGCTATCTCTAAAAGAAAACGCAAGTCTAAGATAACTTACATGTGAGCAAGGGGCACTGCTGTGAGTTGGATGACCAAGACAAAAATGCTTAATACCTTCTGATTCTCTCTGTTTAAATTGAAATTGCAGTTCTGATAAACATTACATAAGTTTTTCACTTTCCTGGAGTTCCCAGGCTACACATTAACTGCATTTACATTCTTAACATCTCCCTTTTGTTATCTTGCAGCTGGTCAGGAACAGAGCAATAAAATACATTTGCATGTTTAAATCTAGCAATTTAACTCTTGGTTAAAACAATAGAAAGAATTTCTTCATCTAGACTTTTTGGCACCACTTCCTACTTCAAAGGGTCACCACATGCTTTACTTTGGTCAGTAGAGTGCACTGTTGTCACATTTATTTCCAGTTCCACATGTAACAGTATTTCTTTACATTTAAGACAAGCCTGTAGTTTACATTTATATTTACAAATGACAGAATTATCTGCACAAATCTATCTGGCTAGGCTGGCAGCCTTCACCCTTCCCTACCAGTCTTCACATTTCTCCCCCACCGGAGACCTCAAGCTAGTTTTTCAAGTGAACCTTGAGAAATGCTGCTTAAGAGGGTTAGGTCTAGCTGAGTGTACCTACCCATTCCCTGTCTTGAGAGCCCATCTGCATTGGCATTGCTACTCCCACTGTGGTGCTACACTGACATATCATATGCTTGCAACCCTAGGCTCCATCTTAGCAACTTGGCATTTTGCTGGCTGGCTCTGTTAAACCATGTTAGGGGGTTGTGATCTGTCATAACAGTGAATTTCCTTCCATACAGATAAGGCTGAAGTTTCTGCAGTGCCCACACTATGGCTAGACATTCCTTTTCTACAGCTGCATAGCATTCCTCCCTGGGTTGAAGCCTATGACTGAGATAAACCACTGGGTCCTCTTCTCCCTCTGAAGAAATCTGGCTAAGTACAGCCCACACCCCATGGTTTGAAGCATCAACCTGCACAACAAACTATTTGCTGTAATCTGAACTGGCTAACACAGGGGGGTCCTCCCAAAGCTTCTTTAAGCTTCTGGAATGCCTGCTCACATGCTGGAGTCCACACTATCTTATCTGGCCTGTTTTTTCCTTGTCAGGTCTGTGAGGGGAGCAGCTATGGTACTATAACTGGGGACAAACTTTCTGTAGTACCCTACTGTCCCTAAGAATGCCTTTACCTGCTTTTTAGTAACAGGTGCAGGCCATACCTGAATGTTTTCTACTTTGGCAGGTTCTAACCTGATCTTACCACTCCCCACTCTATGTCCCAGGAAGGAGACCTCTGCCATTGGTAAGGTCAATGATTGTACGTTACTTAGCCCCACCCAGCTGCTCTAGGGCCTCATCTGTCCTAGGCATAGGATAAGCATCTGACTCTGTGTGACTATTTAATTTCCTGTAGTCCACACAGAACCAGGTGCTGCCATCCTTCTTTGGCACCAGTACCACTGGGGAGGCACAGGGGCTGTTGGACTCTTGAAAGACCCCTAGTTCCAACATCTCCTGTATCTCCTCCCTCACTCAGGCTCACTCAGGCACCCTATAAGGGACCTGCCTAATAGGCCTTGGGGGTCCAGTATCGACTTGGTGCTGCACCAGGTGAGTGCATCCTGGTATCCCAGTGAACCTGTTCCCCAAACTCCTGTAATACTGCTCTTATTTCTCGAACCTGGGTAGGAAATTGCTGCAGGGACATTGCTACCCCTTCCACTGAGGTGTCAGTCCGAGCCTCACTAAGGAGATCAGTCACCAGATCTCCCTCAGACTCCTCCTGCAAGCCACTGCAAATACTCAGCACAAGGGCCTCCCTATCATGGTAAGGTTTCATCATGTTAACATGGTACAATTTATGCTCCTGCTTCCTGCCTAGCAGTTCTACCATGTAGCTAACATCACTTAACTTCCTTACCACCTGGCTGACTTAGAGTACAAAAACACCTTCAGTGATCACTGTACACAAGCTACAGGAATTCACGCTACCCACACACCACTACAAGCCAAGTAGTATTTGCCAACCAATTAATATGTGGTGTGGATATCCCACCACTGCCAAACAATTAATATTTGACACCCATGCACTGGCCCAGCAATCAAGGAGCCTCAATCCTCACCACTAACACCAGTGAGGGGCATCCACATAGGGGAGGATAACAAATACACACACAACAAAGTACAGTTTCCCTTAAGAGCACACAGTGATCACAGTCAGTCTGGGGCTGGTTTCTCCCTTTCTCTTCAGATCCCCAATAAGACTCCCCACTGGCACAGCTATAGGGTCTAGTTCTCAGCCTAGTGGCCAAGCTAAAACCTCCAGCACCCTCTCTGTCCAACCAGTGCTTCGTGTCTGTACCCAAGTAGCTGACACACACATACTTTGAGATATGAGTTATATACAAACACACAGACACTCCTGGGGAAGGCTGGCACAGATTCTCCAGCTGTGCCCCCTTTCTGTCCAGTCTAAAAGGTAGAAAGCACTGCCACCAACCATTAATATTTATCAGCTACTAAAAAGGCCCTTATCAAAGGGTGTCCAATTCTACTGTGCAATATTATTATCCAAATGGTAAGTGCAACTGAACAGTCAATGCTTATTTGGAGTGACTTGAACAGTATCACTATATACATGCAACAAATGTACTCTAGAGCTTAAATTATCTCTACACAAAACAGCCACAGTTGAAAAGTTTAAAAATATTTAATAATAAATAATAAAAACACAAGACAATACTTATTACTACACAGTGCTAGTCAAGAGTTCAGATACAGGAAAATGCATAAAATAATACAGTAGAATAGTTCTGACATCAATACAGAAAACAACTGTCTAATCTTCCTATTTCCTAGCTATTTCTAAAAGAGACACTGAAGTCTAAGATCCTACTTACACAGAGAACACAGGCAGATACTGGTGAGTTGGATGTTCTCAAGATAAATGCAAAATGCTCTCTGAGTCTCTCTCTTTCACTTGATAATACAGTGCTGTATCACATTACATCATTCTTAACAATTTTCTGTTTTCCCAGGCTAACAGAAACTCAGAGGTTAATAGCCCTTTTGATCTTGCAGCTGGTCAGGAAGCCAGAGCAATAAAAGAAATTATACATGTAAATTCTAGCCATTAATTCTGGCCTCAAAACAATAGGAAGAATTCCTTCATTTAGACATCTCAGCTCCAAGTTTTGACATCAAACAATTACACCATGCTTGACTTATCAGCCTTCCTACAGCAGAGTGCACTGTTGTTACATTTTTACAGTTCCACATTTAACAGCATTTTCTTTCATTTAAGAGAACAAGCCTGTGGCTTATATTAATATTTACAAATTACTAAATTATCTACAAAATTCTACCTGGTTAGGCTGACATCCTTCCTCTATCTTCACATAGCCCCCTCCCATTCTCCACACTACCCCCCCCCCAACTTCCTATCAATGTCTATACATTGTCCTTCTTTTGAACAATGATTATCTTTTTGTTTTTACTCTCATATGTAGTAATTTTTTGTCCACGGCTATCAGTGCAACCGTTAATGTTCGTATTTTATTCTTTTGCTTTTCCCTTTATAATTCATTTCATATTTGCAGTGTTGTTTTTAATAGTTTTTGTCCTGTATGTTTATCTTTGCTTATGTTTGCTGGGGCTCTTTCCCCTTGGGTCTCCACTGAAAATGGGTTGCATACTATCAATGCAATGCAAATAGTTAATAACCTTTACTTTTTTACAATTATTTTGTACTGTGATTATTTAATATTTGTATATTGTCACTTTATTTTTACTTATGTTTGCTGGGGCTTTTCCCCTCGGGTCTCCACTGAAAATGGGTTTGTTTGCAAACTCACTTGGACTAACCCGGTTAACAAATGTGAAATAAATAAATATAGTTAATCCCAGATGCTTATATTATTGTTGGACTTAATTTAAAGTAATGTTTTCTGTATATTTAGGACCTCAATGGATGTGAGTTTATTTGCAGTTCCAAACATCATAATGGGAGATTTGCTGTCAGTTATTATTAGCATGTTTTGACCTAATAAGAGGGATGGGATGTCAAAGTATTTTTGTAGGGAGAGCTGTAAAGCTTAGACATTGATTTTTGAATAATAAAGAATGACATCAATTTAGATAGTGATGTTGTTGGGACTATGATTATGTTAATATCATTAATAGAAAATTAGAAACAGAATTGGGCCTAAAAGTAAGCCTTGTGGCACACCCATGATAAAGCATCCTTCTGAAGTGGAGAAGTTGTCAACTTTGACTCTGACTATTAAGCACTGAATGGCACTGATGCCAATGCTAACATCTGCAATTTATGTAACAGGCTTTAGTTGTTTATGCTTTTGAATGCTCTGCTAAGATCTATAAAGATGGCATCAGATATGTTCCCCTTTTCCACTGCAGAAAATCATATTGCCTGTAAGAGCATAGATTCACTCAGGGTTTTGTGCCCATTCCTAAATCCGTGTTATGAGTTAGTAATAAGACTGTATTTGTTGGGTAGTTTTGCATTTGCTTACAATGATAATTTTTTTTTTGCAGAAACTTTGTAATTGGGCATAGTATAGATGCAGAGCAGAAATCTGCAATATTTTTTTGGGGGGTCAAATGATGAGGGAGTGCTTATTTTATTTGGAAATTATATTGTGGGAACTGATGCACTGAATATATGTATCAGGAGCTTGTTTAATAGTTTAGGATATAGTCTGAGAAATTATAGTGTGCATTCTGTTTGGATTAGGATAGTTATGTGGTAGAGGTATGTGGTTTAAAACTGATTAATATGAGAACAAGTACTAGTGTTGGTAAGTTAAAACAGATTGGATGATTTTATGGTGAAGGAAACTCTTTATTGCTATCTGTGATACCTATTAGATCATAAGCTTGAACCCATGATTGTGTTATAATACTTGATCCAGTTGTTTTGTACTGTGTGACCACTGAAGTATACAAGGGATATCCTGTGGGTGTAGGGTATCTAAACCTTAGCAAGACTTCTGATGCTGTATCTCATAAAAAGTTGGTAGGAAAAATGGATGTGTATGCAGGTGAGATGCTAAATGTGCCTGTCTTTTGATTTCAGATACAAAACACATCATTTTAAATAATTTTCTTACATTCTACACATTTTATTTTTTCTGGTTTTATAAAATATGTTCACAATATTTTGTGTGTAGAATCTCTAGGTTTTTTAATGGAAAGAGCATATATAAATGTATGTAGCCAACATATTTTGCATGTTTGTTTTTAGATATTGTGGGATAATATGTCTGGTTTCATTTATGAGCTGAAACATCATCCTTTTTCTAATATAACTCATTCATTTAATATGTTAAAGATGTGTAACCTTAGCTAAAATGACATTGACCACTGTATTTTTAATATGCTATACATTTCTCATGTATTGATGTACAGTGTGCAGTAGAAACAATAGAATTTAACAACATGTAAGCTTAAATAAAGGACACCAAAAGGAAAAAAAAAAATCAAACCTGTTTCATAATTTTCCAGTGTGTATTTATCGCTCACTAGAATCATACTTAACCTTTTTCACATTGAGAGTTTGTTCTTTGTGATGTTAATCAGTAAGTTGTACGCATGCTCAGTAGGACTACAAAATGTACAGTGACCCGTTAATGAAAAAGGGTGGGGGGGGGGGGGAATAGCCAGAAATACATAATATCAATAAAACCTTTTTTTTAAATGTTTTGCTGAAAATTTTAAGGGCTGCAACTCTAGAGTCCACCAGCATAGACCGGCCTGATCAAAATATGTTCTAAAGTTTCAGTAGATTATACAACTAATGCTCAACAAAACAGATGTTACAGGGAATTAACAAACTGCCCAGGTATGCGTTGAGGCCCAGAATTGCAAATGGATAGCTTCCCAACTCCCCGAAGATCTGTTATTTCCTGTAACATCCATCTCAGAGGGTGGTATTATACTTAGAAAATGAAAATAGTCCAAAAACACCACACCCAAGGTACAGCTTGCTGGATAAACAAAATCTGTAATAAAGATCACTCTTTCAACCTGCTGAATCTTAGAATCAATTTAATATTAAGCTCTTTCATATAAAATATACAAGACTTAATCAGAATAATCATGTAAATAGTTAAAACTTTTAAATACCTTCCCATACAATGTCACATGATCCCCTCCAACCAGTATTAGGTTCATAGGTTCATAGGTGTATACTAGGTTAATGGCCCTGGAGCCTTTACAAGCCTAGCCCATAGGATTACCCTGGCATCATGCCACCCGACCTTAGTTCCCAGTGCCGCTCTCGAGTAGAGCCACTGGAGTGATCCCCGGGGTGAAAACATAATAACTCTGTCCTTCAGAACAGATGAAATAGAACTTGTTCTATTAAGTGTGGGTATTTTATTAGTACTGAACTTAATTTACCAATACAATTCCTTCTTAAAAAGTAAAATTTTTGACTCCCTTCCCTTATCTAAGTAATTCACTTTCTCCAAAATGAAAAAACAAACTTGTTAAAATTAATACAAACCAAAAGGTGTCATGCTAAAGCATTAGTGCCATAATTTCTTCAAATTGAAATACGTGTTGGTCTGTTCTATTTTTATTGCTTTTCCATCTTACCAATGTAAAAACTAGGACACAATGCACAATTAGCTACATAAGCCACACTTTTAGTATTATAATTAAACATCCCTTTACAATATATATAATGTTATTGTCTGACTCAACAGCTGTCTCTGAGCTGATGTTAATAAACCAGCACTGCTTATATTTACCCCACTTTCCCATTTTATTTATTGCAGAACTGAAATTATGAATATTTACATTTTTTGATTCTTAAAATAGTTTTTCAAATTACCCTTTGTTTTAAAGGAAAATCTGTGTCTTTTATGTACCACATTACCTATCCCGTTGGGTAGTGGCAGTATTTGCCAATGTTGTGTAACACTGTCCTGTAACCCTCACATATCATTTGAAAAACTGATACATAAACGTGTTCCATATTTGCTTTTTCCTTTTTTCTTTTCCACTGGGACCCCCTCCTTTTTTTTAAAATAGGTGCAAACATAGTATTGCTTTGCGCGCTGATATCTTGTCTAATGTCAGACACAAATTTACTTGGATACCCTCTGCTCTGGAACATATTCATCAATATCTCATATTCTGTAATGAAAATAGCATTATCTGACACCATTCTGGACAATCTAACAAATTGTCCCTTCACAACATTTTACTTCATCCAATAAGGGTGCATGCTGGAATAATATAACTAGGAATTACTGTAAGTGTCTTTTCTATGTATGATGGAAGTAACTTTATAAAACCATGTGTCTTTTCCAAATCCAGATCCAAAATGTTAATATCTTGTTTGGACATTGTGAATAACAACTTTAAAAAAGAAGTAGAGTTATTGAGATACATCTTAAACAAATTTACTTCTTCCATCCCAGCCAAATAAAAAAAAAAACATCATTTAAAAATCTAACATATAATATCGTTATTAAATTCTGAATCAAAGACAAATTCCTTCTCCTATTTATGGAGGGCTAAATTAGCAAAAATGGGGGCAGAAGCCACCCTCATATCCCAACTCCCTGAAATTTGCTTGTATAATTCACCATCAAAAGAAAAAATGTTTTCTAATACTATCTCCATACACATACATATCAAATTAGTAGTTTGTTGAGAACTGAATTTTGATGACAAAATAATCTCCCTAAATCAATCTATGCTAACATCTTGTAGAATTACTGTATACAGGACTTTGATGTCTGCTGTAACAAAAATGCTTTCCTTGGGGATAGCTACACTTCATAATCTATCCAATAATGGCCAGGGCTCTATTAATATCTTGGGAGACAAATTTAGAATACTCTTTAATTTCCTATTGACATAAGCCACATGGATTCCGTTTTACTTCCTTTTTCTGAAAGAGTGGGATGAAAAGGTAGATAATCTACATCTTTATGTACTTTGGGGATCTGAAATAATGGGATAGTCTACATGTAAGAACCGATATTCATTTCTGGAAATAATTTGATCCATTAATAAATCATTCAGAAATATGTCAATTTTTTTATAAGCTATTATCATTTCATTCCTAGATATATGAATATAAAACTCATCATTATTTAATTGAGTGAACATCTTATATGAATAATCATGTAAGTACATAATAACTACCCCCACCACTCCCTTGACTGGCCTTATAATTCTCGCATTCACATCCTTATTTAATTGTTTTAAAATTCTTCTTTCTTCTTCTGTGTTTTATCTAGTAACAGGCTTCACAATTCCATTAAATATTTTACCACTGACATAGTGCCCTGCTGGCAACAGTTTCTCCACTAAAACTAACAACATAGCCAGTTTTAGGTACCTACAATACCTATGGCTGTAGGGGGACTTTTTAATCATCCTTGACTGTGTGGGGGCCCCACAAAAGTTGCTGCTGCTTGTTGGAGAAGAATGAGGAGAAAACAATATAGTAATTTCCGTATTACTCTCTTAAACCTGAACAGGGCTGTGATACGACCCTGTTAGGATAAAACCTGATAATGAACATGAATAAAGTAAGCACTAGAGAGATTAGCAGCCCAGAGTGACATACATTAGATTTTAAGAAGAGCTGATGCTTCCAGTCTTCAGGGATGGCTTTCTCTTTTAGGCAGTTGTATAAATACTGGCAGAACACCAGATAATGTAACTCTCAACTTCTTTGCTCAAGATCTCTGTACAATTCCAAAAACAATAGCAGAATAAAGGCTCAAACTCAGAAGCATGTTTTAAATATTAGTCTAATTCACTTAAAAAGTTAATAGAATAACACCTTTTTTTTTTCAATATGCATTTCTTGGACAATGTCTCTGATGTCTGGATTTATTGACTGTCTGTAATCCTAAATGATTTGCCTGCCAATCAAAGTTTTTATGAAGGACCAAGCAAAAGTATGAGGCAAAATCAGAGAAGGTCTCTGAAATCAGGGATAGTGACAGGTTTGCATTACTCCTCAGTGAGGTAAATAAAAGGGAGCTATGTCAAATGATCAAATGAACAAATGTCAAAACCCATATGGTTGAACCCATATGATCAACAATTCAGTTCATAAAAAGTAAATTCAAATACAAACCACACCCACATACAACACAAAAAATGATTTTTGCAGGGTGCACCCCCCATATCCCCTGCTAACTGGGTCTATATTAGAATCACAAAAACTCAATTCAGCGAGCAGCATTTTACATTGAAAATGATGTTCAACGAACTGTTATAGTGAGATCGCGGTACAGTGAAGATCAGAACATTTGCCCTTTCCTCACTGTTGTGCAATCTCGAAGTTGATATATATAATTAGCAGGGGTGTGGGGGGGGGGCTAAAAGCAAGTTCAATGAATGGCATTTTCAATGTGAAAGCCATTTGCTGAACTGACTTTTCATGGTTCTAATATAGACCATGCTAATTATATATACCAACTCCAAGATTGCACTACAGTGTAGAAAAATGCAGATTTACTGATCTCTACTGTTATGCAATCTCAATAACAGCAGTTTGATGGATTGAATTGTCGATCATATAGGTTTGACCATACCAGTTTCGACAAGCTGTCCATTTGATTGTTTGACAGGTACCCAATAAAAGTGAATTCTCCTTGCTGCTGTTTGATGACTGCTAAACATTAATCTCTGATCTGGTGTGGCAGTGCCAGTGTTGTACTATGTATTGCTATTTGCTGAAATAAGTACAAAACTAGTATTGCGATGGCTTATGCTTGAGTGTTTGCATTTGTGTGTGTGCGTGTGTGTAAAAATATTACAGATTTTTATCTGTCCACACACCCAATAATACCAGGACATGTATATTAATCTATTGGGTATCAGTAAAAAATGCAGCTAACAAGTAATTACATTTCAAAAGTAAGGCATAAAATATATCACAGAACATTCAGACATTTAGATCCTCTGGAATTCTGGTGGCCCCTACCCCCAGACTGTATAAATGGATACAGCAAGGCTGCCTTAATCATCCTTGACTGTGTGGGGGGCCCACAAAACCTGTTGCTGGTTGGTGAAAGTGAGGAGAAAATAATGTATTTATTTTCTGATTACGCTCTTTAACCTGAACAGGGCTGGGATGTGACCCTGTTAGGATAAAGCTGATAATGGCCTGTGCTCTCAACCATACCCATTCTAAACCCAGCTCTGCTGAGATGTGTGGATACAGAAAGTTGCTGCAGGTTATGTGGGGGTTAGAGGTCCTGGGGATTGTGTGGTTATTACTTCTTTAAATTTCATCATTTGGTGTAATGGTACAGAGTTTGATTCTGACATTCTGGTTATTGGCTAGGTTTGTAACATTTTGCAGACTGATAGTGTAGTCTTTGCCTATGAACCAATCACAGTGAAACTTTAGAGGTATGCACAAGAGGTCATTATAGCTTCTATTTGGGCTGGGGACAGTGTAGTCATTGTTTCTTTTAATTTTCTCACAGACCTCACAGGTGTACAAAGAAAGCTACTATAGCTTGTGTAGGGGCAGTGAACTATCTAGAAGCAACAAAGTAGAATACATTACTGTAATCGTTATTTGTTTCACTTTTCTCACAACCACAAATCAGGCACATATGCAGGCGGTTGTCTTTGGAAGTTAGTGGTGAGGAGTGAGGAGGCATGCTATGTACATGTATGTCAGCAATCACTTGAAATACATGACTGAGGCAATTTGAACCTCTGCTTTCAACCCAGTCTAACAACAGAGGGTTGCAGTGTCTGTCTTTTGGGGGGCAGGTTAGGGAGGCAAGGCAGTATTCCCAGATAGGATCTGTGTGTCCTCACAACAACTGTCTTATTAGTTTATTGTAAGCTACAATTTTATCAGCTTTTCTGCACAACTTAGGTCTTTCTTGAAAGAAAAACAGTTGTTGTTGTTGTTGTTGTTGTTTGTCTTTCGGCTTTTCTCGGTTAGGGGTCGTTACAGCGGAACTCCGGTCTGCTAATGATTGGCAGTAGACTTTCACAAATGCCGAGGTGCCAGCTCGATGTTCAACCTTCAATGAAGGCACGCCCATTGACGCATGTCTTTTGAACACCCACCCAGAAGGCACTCCCTGCACTCCAGCTGAGAATCGAACGGGAGCACCTCTTGCTGTGAGGCAACAATGCTACCGCTGCACCACCGCAGAATCTTGAAAGAAAAACAGTATAAGACTGAAATTCTTTTACTACTCATGTGACGCATGTGCACTAGCACAGCAATTAAGGAGCCTCAATCCTCACCACTAACACCAATGAGGGGCATCCATACAGGGAAAGGATAATAAATACACGCACAGTAAAGTACAGTTTCCCTTAAGAGCACACAGAGATCACAGTCATTCTGGGTCTGGTTTCTCCCTTTCTCTCCAAGTACCCAGTAAGACTCCCCACTGGCACAGCTATAGGGTCCAGATCTCAGCCTAGTGGGCAAGATAAAACCTCCAGCACCCCATCTGTCCAACCAGTGCTTTGTGTCCCTGCCCAAATAGCTGACACACATACTTTGAGATAAGAGTTATATACAACCACACAGATACTCCTGGGGAAGGCTGGCACAGGTTCTCCAGCTGTGCCCCTTTTACCCAGCCTATATAGTAGTACCATTTGCCACCACTGACTAATATTTATCAGCTACTAAAAAGGCCCTTAACAAAGGGTATCCAATTATTATTGTGCAATATTATTATCCAAATGGTAAGTGCAACTGAACAGTCAAGGCTTATTGGAGTGGCTTGGCCAGTATCACTATATACATGCAATGTACTCTAGACCTTAAATTATCTCTACACAAAACAGCCACATTTGAAAGGTTTAAAAATTATTTAATAATAAATAATAAAAACACAAGACAATACTTCTTACTACACAGTGCTAGTCAAGAGTTCAGAGATCACAGAGAAATACTTAAAATAATACAGTAGAAAAGTTTTGACATCAATACAGAAAAAAACAAATCTAATCTTCCTAGTTCCTAGCTATATCTAGAGAAAACACAGTTCTAAAATAAACTTACATATAGAACACAGGCAGAGTGCTGGTGAGTTGGATGTTCTCAAGACAAATGCTCAAATGCTCTCATTCTTTCTGTCTTTAAATTGATAACACAGTACCACTGATTCATTTCAGATTACATAATTTCTTTCTGGTTCCCAGACTAACAGAAACTCAGAGGTTAATAGCCATTTGATCTTCCAGCTGGTCAGGAAGCCAGAGCAATAAAATAAATTATACATGTAAATTCTAGCCATTAACTCTGGCCTCAAAACAATAGGCAGAATGCCTCCCTCTAGACATCTCGGCTCCGCATTTTAGATCAAAGAATTTCACAATGCTTGACTTATCAGCTTTCTTACAGCAGAGTGCACTGTTGTTACATTTTTTCCAGTTCAACATCCAATACAGTCTTTTCACATTTAAGAGAACAAGCCCGTGGCTTACATTAATATTTACAAATGACAGAATTATCTATAAAATTCTATCTGGCTAGGCTGGCAGCCTTCACCTATCTTCACAACTCGTGACTTTTGTTTAGGCTACCATTGGATTAAAAGGTTGGGAAAATTCTCTAAAATGCATCCAAGTGCATTTATAACACCTATGGCTTCTAGGGGCACCTAGCTTAATTGAGATATTTCCTAAGTGGTTATTACATGCTGTCCTGGACAGTAAAGGTGTGTTGAAAGGATGCAAGTAAAACTAAAACTGAACAGCAGCATTGAATTTCTTTCCCTAATCATAACTTCTGTTCAAGCCATCATTGGATGAAAAGGTTGTGTAAAAAGAAAAAAAAACCTTAAAATGTACATCAGAACATATAGGAAGTTATGGCTTCCTGAAAAAAACTGAAGAGTAATGCAGAATGTGAGAAAAGGAAGAACAAAGTAATGTGCATGGTGTGGAGAGTAACAGATGGATGGATGTTTTGGGGGGGGGGTCTAAAACAGTAGGCAGAACCTAGGGTACCATTTCACCTAAGTCCAGCACCTGCATATACAGTTGTTGTAATGTATCATTGTTGCAAATGAATACTAGTGACTGTGAATGTCTGTCTCTGAGATGTGCAAACATAATGTGATACACAGGCCTGTTGTAATGTAAGTGCAATGTAGCTAAAAGTCAGTCTGTGTGTACCACTCCTGAAAGTTTGTAGCATGAACTAAGAGGTTGCTTTGGAGTGGTGGCAGTAACAGGGTAATAATTAGACTGGAAGTGACTAAGGGGCTCCCAACTTGACATTTGCTGGGGTGCCCATAAAATGCTAACACTGGCCCTGTGTACATGGTTATCCTATTTATCAAATACTTTCTCATAGTCAGTCTTGTATGATGAAAAATTAAATCGTCAGTAACTGAATGATTTAGTGTAACCCCTGCATTTTTCTAGTAGTCATTTCATTGTACTTGATAATAATATCCAGAAACTCCTTTCCTATTCTATTAAACATTGCAGTAACACCTGATATTTAGGTGAAGTATACGCAACACCCACTGGAAATTTGAAAATTCTGAAACCTTTTGGAATCTGATATCTCTGGATGCATTCACAAAAGTAGGAATTGTATAACTGCAATGACAGGAATGTAAATAATTTCCTCTGAAAATTATCTATTTGTTGCTTTAGTGTTTTGTTGTCTAGCCTATCATCACTGTTGGCTATCCAGACTGGAATAAAACTGGATTTCAAAACTCTGTGTCTGTACTTCTATCAGTCATACCATGAGTTTGTTTACTGCTGTAATTGCATCTTCTTTCTTGGTTTGCCACATCAGTATATGTCCTTTTGATGTTATCAGCACAGTTATCCAAACCCATATAGCTTTGGGTCTGAGAATTTCCTGCTACCTTCACAAACTGTGATAACAATAAAGTCAACAGAGTTAAATCTTCCAGTAAATGATTCACCTTCATGCCAGAATTGGTCTGTCTTGACAAAATCAGGTTACCATTCAAATTTTCTGTGTCAGCCATTCTAAAAGTCACATTACTTCCTTATGGAACACCATCTAGAAAAGCACCATGGAAAATGAACACTCTGTTTCTGGTGATTGTTTTCCTTATGTATTATGTTGGATTTTTTTATTTTTTTTAAGTTAAGTATTTTTATGTTAATTAAAAAAGAGCATAGGTGCTCTTATTCACTCTTTGCACATGTATATTATTTTTTACTTGCCTACTATATCTTAAGCAAACTCTTGCAGCACTTTGAAGAGTAGTCCTTTAGACATCACAGTGGTTTCTCCATGTTTTATTAATGCAGTATATGTGTCCTTCCTTCACAGCAAGAAGTTCTCCCGTTCGATTCTCGGCGTGGCTTGGGAGTGCCTCCTGTGTGGAGTCTGCATGTCCTCCCCGCGGTTGGGTAGCATTTGAAAGACATGCGTGCATAAATGGGCGTGCCTTCGTTGTAGGTTGGGCGTCGAGCTGGCACCTCGGCGTTTCGGAAAAATCTACTGCCAATCATTAGCGGACCGGAGTTCCGCTGTGGCGACTCCTTACCAGGAAAAAGCCGAAGGACAAACAACAACATGTGTCCTTTCAAATCATCCTGGTGAGACAGAAAGAAATTAAGAAGGAATGAAGAAAATAACAGTATACATTATGGGATGGAAACATCTTGCTGGCTCATATTAGAATAATATTAATAAAAACTTCTGAAGTGTTTTAATCTGACTCTTCAGTTTGTCACCTATAGCGTTCTTATTTTGATGTGATGGTCTTTTAGAAGTGTGTTAGTTTTTTTACCACAAGTAATTAATTTTCATTCTGCTGCTGTTACCAGATTTTCCTTTTATGCAACTGACAAGTCAAAAGGAAACTTTGTTTACTGCTTTATTTCTCATTTGAGGAAAATATTTGGATTTCACCTTCTCTGCACGTTAGGCTTACATTTAAGATGCCATTGTGATTTCTTAATTTTTTGTATGGCAACAGTTGGTTTAGTTTGCAGCATTATAATCAGTTGCAATGATCTGAACCACAATGTCTTCTTTCATAGGAAAGTCCTTTACTTTTCATGGGGTTCTATAGCAGAGTACACTGAATGCATTTTTAGCATACGGTGTATGTGTGACCTGAATGCAATTGCTTTAGTCTAGCTAAAGTATATGTTTAGTACCAGGGCAATAAAAGCTATTTAGACTGAATGTGGAGGAGCTTTAAAAACAATTAATTGTCACAACAATCTCAACATCTCTTATTGCCAGGTAACAGGAACTGATTTTTGATTAGTGGTTTCTACAACCTTAAAAGCATAATGTTGAAGATTGAAAGCAAATAAAGAAGCTCTATAAAATGACTTCTCACGCTCTGGTTTGCAACTTATCTCTGGTATACTATGTTGTACATTTTTAGTTGCCTGCACATGCTCATTGTTACCCTCCATTTTCTCCATGCATGAGCACCACTCAGTGTGTACTTTTAAGCTCATAGGTAAGTACTAGACTAGATGCCCTCACTCATGGGCCAGTTTGCACCTAGCAAGTTTCCCCAAAGGTATCAAACCTTGCACCTGTTGTCAGTGAGATAAACACTTTAACCAGTAAGTTAACCTACCTGTAAATGAAGATTCCAGTCATCAGTAAATTGTATTAGACAGAAGTTACTATATAGGTTCATACATAGGTAAGTACTAAGCTAGCTGCCTTTGTGGGCTATTTTGAGCCTAGCCAATTTCCTTTCAAAGGTGAGAATCAAACCCTGTACCTTTTGACTGCAAAGTAAACACCTTAACCATTACGCCAGCCCTCCTCACTATTTATTGTACTTCTTCCTAAAGTCATAGTTTTCATGTAACTCTTTACATACCTGAGGACAATGTATTGAGTTTTGTATGTCAAAAAAAGAAACTGCTGTTCACTTTCACCTCCAGAGGCATAAATGGATAAAGCCTTGACTACAGCACAGGCAGTTTCAGTTTGATTAGCTGTTCAGGCACTTGATGGAGCTGGCAGGGAAGAATGGTCACACCCATCTTGTAGGGGGTACAGAGCAGAATGTATACAACCATAATCCCTTGGAGTAGGGTGGTGTCATGGTTCATAGGTTCATAGGTGTGTACTAGGCTAATGGCCCTGGAGCCTTTTCAAGCCTAGCCCATAGGATTAGCCTAGCATTCTGCCACCTGACCTTAGTTCCCAGTGACTCTGTTGAGTAAAACCACTGGAGTGATCCCTGGGGTGAATTTTCTATTTCCCATCCACTCATCAAGATTTATCTTGAAGAGGGCCAGTGAGGTGCTCTGCTTCACATGTATGGGAAGTTTATTCCATAGCGTGGGCAGTCTCTGGGTTATGAACCTGTCCCTCCAGCATGTTTTCTTGATTGTGGTAATGAGGTTGAGGTCTCTGGAGTGTGTGATGTGGAGGGATTTGGATTTCTTTAGATGTAGGTGGGTACCCTGGAGAGACCTTTGGCTCACCAATCCACATCCTTGGGGGTAGCCTTCATAAGAAAGTGCACAAAAGCATGCACCTCCAGGTCAAGACATTGTGGGTTCCAACTATGATGCATGTAGCTTATTCCCCTGTCTAGGAGGAAGAATTAAGTCATACAAATGCTCCCTCAACCAGGATGATGATGAGGGCATAAACCACCTGCACGGCAGCCTTGTACGGTGACATCTGAAGACGATTGCCACTCCTGTACTGTACAGTACTGTGCTAAAATAATTCCCTAGTAAGGATAAGGAGGAATGAATGGGAAGAGTATGATTGAAGGGGAACATGATGGTAGGCAGGTACAGTGGCAAAAAGAAAGGTACTTACATATTAACACAACTAGGAGCCAAAGCTTTCACCCTTCTGATAAATCATTAGCGACTGCAGTGTAATTGCAAATACACACACACACACACACACACACACACACACACACACACAATTACAGCCCGTCATAAATACCTGACTTTGTTCGCAACCTGTTAGGGCAAGCATTCTTAATGAAATGAAAAGTAGTTGGTGCAAAGACCCAAAAATCAAGGACAGATTTTACATACCAGTGTTATTAGCTTTGAAAGTTGACGAAATAACCAGTTTTGCATTACCGTACCTTTGCTATAAGATAAGACGTCTACGATTCAAATGTCTGCTATTACAGTTCAAGCAATCCGAACAATGTCAGGCATTTAGTGCTGACTGTAATCCCGTGTGTGTGTTTGCAATTACACTGCAATTGGTACTGATTTACCAGAAGGGCAACACTGTAAGGCGAGTTATGAAAACTTTGGCTCCTGGTTGCGTTAATATGATCTTTTTCATTAGCAGGCAAATACCACTAAAGCATATCAGGATGAAATGTTTATAAACAGAAAGTAAACAATAATGTAATCACAAGGATTTTAACAAACAACGTTAACAAATGTCAGGCCATGTGCAGAGTTGCCAGAATATGGCAATGGTGAGTCGTTTCTCCATAATTTAGCGACTCATGAAAGCTTTGGGTTCTGGTTGCATTAACAGGTAAGTACCAAAAGGAAAAATCACCTATACAGAAAAAAAAGCTTTTACTGTGAGGTTAATAATTGAGAATAAAAGCAATGCAATATAATTATGTTTTCCAGTACATTTTTCAAGAAGTATTCCGCCATTATTTATGGGGTCAACAGAATCACAGATTTCCACCCAAAGTTCTACAGTCATGCTCATGTTATTCCAGAATTCCAGGCTTATTGAGGTTCCAGTACTTAGAAAGATGGAATATATGATCCAAGTTCAACTTCTTAAAGCATTCAAGGGCAGTAGATATAAAACCCATTCTAAATTCTCATGATTATCAGGTATTCTTTCCCTTGCTTGAGAGAAGCCTGGACTGTAGACTCCAATATGGTACCAACACAGTACAGTTGTATTATTGCAAGGGTATATCCTCCACCATGGCAACATCATTTCATTCTGATACCACAATTAAGAGAAGTAAGTGGAAAAGGTAAATTTAATATGGCTTTACAGTACAAACTTTACAGCATACTACAATACACACACACATACACACACACACACACACACACACACACACACACACACACACACACACACACACTCAGCTAGATAAAATGATAAACATAGGCTACAACTCATATTGGTTGGGGACATCTCTTTGGAAATAACTCAAAGAAAACAACTTCAATCCAAATAAATGAAACTAGAAAAGTAAAAAAACGTTGCATCAAAAACATACTCATTTTAGTTGTTGGAATAACATTGAAATGCTGCTATTGAAATACCAAAAGTGTTAAATGTATAAGATCACATTGATGATTCAATGTATTCCTATCACTGTATAACGATATGTGAAGCTGAATTTCTTTTTTTCTGTGTATATATTGTAAATATGTTAAATTAATACAAATGTTCTTAAAAAAATACTTATTGAAAATCTAAACAGTAGAGCAATAAATGTTTTGACAAGCAAAGTATTTCACACCCAACATACAGGACACAATGCCTACAGACATTAGATAATGTTAATTGTAAGTATAAATCTAACTCTAACCCTAAATGTAACCCAAACACCAGACCTATAGCTAACCCTAAACCTGAAGGTTATCATAAGCCTAAACATAAACCTAGCTCTCACCCTAATTCTAGCCTTAGCCCTATGCCAAACCTCAGTCCTAAACCCAACCCTAACCCTGATTAACCCCTGTGATGAGCCTATCCCAGTGCCCAACTGTAACCTTAAAGTCTGTAAATTGTGTAAGTACTACAATAACCAAAGTCAATCATGTTTTGTTTTACATTCATATGAAGCTGTTGACCAAATGTCAATGAACTACAACATTCACAGATACCAAATTCATCCAACAGCACCAAACCGCCTGCAAATGAGTAACTTGATCACAAAACAAACATAGAAATGTGGAAATAATTGTGGTGGTACATACCTTTACTTTAATATAGAAATGGAACAGCACATTAGTAATAAAACAATAAAAATGCTAAACTCAGTTTCTGTTTCCAATACTCTTTATCCCAAACACATAAACTTTATTGGACATATGAACTACTGTCCATTCACAAAAACTTTCAGTAGTATGTAATCAAATTATTCCTAAAATATTATGTATTTATTTTTCATTATTTCTGGTTCATTGTTCTTGAATTCAGTTTTCCATGTTTTATGTTCACGTTTTATGTTACACTGTACTACTGTTTTATAAGAAAAGGATGGGATTCTTTGTTATTACATAGAATTCAGCACTCACTTTGTAGAGTTGTTTTTATCTAATGTCATTTTTAGAGAAATGTAAAAAGAGGAAAATGAAAGCCTGTTTCATTTGTTAGGTGAAAAGCTCAAAAGCTGTACCTGACTCTTCACATTGTTTGTTTTACATTAAAAGTGATTTCCCATTCTCCATCAGTAGGAATGCATCTGAAATCATGACCATCAGATCAGTTCACAGTTATTATCAATTTCCATCTATGTTCTTTGGTCAGTTATCATCCCCTGAAGTGGAGACTTTGTACAGAATTTAGAAAGCCATCCCTGCCTAAATAATAAATTGCCATTTGTAAAATCCTCAGATGCAAGGAGTCAATGTCTTCTGTACATACATGTGTCATTGCAGTTTCTGGAATTCATCGTAACCACATCACAATTGTTATTTTGTTTCTCAGAACTCTTAGCCTTATAAGGCCCTATATGGATTCATTAATAACCACTGCTTTGCTGACAATAATGCAGGAAATGCTGCCTTATTGCTAGCAAATCAGACAAGAAAGTCCTAATACAGGTAATAAAGACCCTTGAGCTTTCTACAGCTGTTGTGGCATATCTTTACTGTGAACAATACAGTTCTAAAAAATATATCTGATTTCACATAGCAACATTTATTAAAAGAAACACATACTTTCAGACCTACACAACTGCTTTTCCTGAGGATGATTATTATAAGTGCAAAAGTTTTTCTCTTTTAATAAATGTTATTTTTGCACTGAGCTAGTCACTTTTAAAGTAAAAAAAACTGATAAAAGTACTGCACCACCAACTCAAAACTAAAAACTAAAGACTCAAACAAACTCCACTGGCAGCGATGAATATTCAGACAAAAGGCTGATTTTTTAAGTGCTTTCGTTCTTTAATTTCATTAGAACTTCATCAGAAAAAAATCTAAACTGAATCAATACCATTTAAATAACCCTCCAAAAAGGTCAAATGATCCAACCAGACCAATAGAAACTTGCAGTGGCTTATATCACACTTAAAACAAATTAAAGGAACATACACTAACTATTAATATACAATGACTATCAACAAAACATAAAATAAAAAATAAAAATAAAAATTTGAATTTAAATGTTAATTATATATTCAGGTATACTTGTACTGCAACAAAAAACATTTATTATTAATAGATTCATTAAGGCCAGGCTTCTGATCAGCACTGAGTCTGATCTACCAGGCTGTTTCTTTGCATTCAAGCATAGTTTTAAAGTCACCATCGAACCCAGTAGTGTTAACTGAATACAATAATGCAAAAGTAAACTTTTTAAAGTTTGTACAAGACACAGCATGATTGGCCAAACCATTTGAATAGTCTTTCTTTTTAATGGTCAAACAATGTTCATAAATTCTTCTGTTGAGTGCTCTAATAGTTTTGCCTATATAAAAACTCTAACATAAATTACAGTTAGCTGTGTACACAACACAGCTGGAGCAACAGTCAAATCTTTGGCCCAAAATAAATAGCCACAAGATTTGACCACTAAGGAAGATGAATTAACAATGTACCTACATTGTTTACAATGTCCACCACTGTAAGTGCCATATGCTCGTTTCCTTCATTGTAGAGGTGGCTGCACTTCTTCCCAAAATGGACTTAAGGCATCGGGATTTCTTAAAGGAGAAAATAGGCTTAGTCCCAATAATGTTGACCAAAGCTACATTGCCCATAAGTACTTTCCAGTTGTCAGTAATGCAGTCCTTAATAAGCCATATGCCATTACAAAATGGCAAAGGAAAAGCTGAGACAAAATTTTTACTGCTCTCAGCATTCAGTTCTAATGAAATTAAAGAAGGAAAACTCTTTTGTCTGTGGATATTCATCACTGCTGGTGGAGTTTGAGTCTTCACTTTTAAAGTAGTTATGCTTGCTGGACATTATTGACTAATTGAGAATACTATTAAGTGCTGGACTTTGGCATTACAAATCATATATTAGCACTGATGTAGTTATTGCAGACACCAGCTACAACATCAGATATATCGGATAGCACCAATGCCCATTTGGTTCAGAGCAGTGAGAAATCTAATCCCTGTCACATTAGCTATAGTCCAGTCCTTGCAGTGGTGACATTCAAGAATACAGCACGAAAGACCTACAGGTATTTGTTAATGGTACTTATCAATGCCTCATTCTCAGAAACAGAAGCTGGCACATGCCTCTCTTCACATCACTTGGGGCAAGCTTGCTTTGAGGCCTACTTGGTCTATTAGAGTATAGAAGCAGGAAACTGACACTGGAGGTTTTCATCCAAGAGCTGTAGAAAAGAAATTAATTGTCCATGTCACCTCTGCTTTATACTTTCTCGTTAAGCAGAGAAGAGTATGAACCCAGGCTATTTGAATGAACACCTTAAACTATAGTCACTTGCTTTAATGCTGTGGTTTTCCCTTTAAAAATCCATATACATGTCTGTCATAGACAACGTTATTGCAAACATTATTTATATATTTATTTACTGACCAGGAAATTCTGACTCGGATAGCAGTCCATTTTCAGCGGATGCCTGGGGAGAAAAGCTCCACAAACACATTTATGACTGTACAGTATTTTACAAGAATTTACAGAAATTACAGTACAATATTATCAGAAAAATGTTCTAGATGGAGTGTAAAAACACTAATTTCACATCTCCTGCAGTTAATGTTCAGCACCTGCAATGTTTCATATATATATATGTGTGTGTGTGTGTGTGTGTGTGTGTGTGTGTGTGTGTGTGTGTGTGTGTGTGTTTGTGTATGCTCATTTGTGTCCCTCCAGAATTCCTTAAGCTTGTTATGCTGCAGGCTACCTTTACAAGAACTGCCAGCAGAGTGGATGACTTTCTGTTGGGTTCAGCAGGGACTTTCAGTATTCATTACTTTTCTTTCCCCAGATATTCAAAGTTTTACCCACGGCAAGATATCAAAAATTTTTATGATCCTTATAATTTCCAGATTAGCCTAGACTAACTTAGTTCTCAGTTCTTTTGAACCATGTCAGAATATTGAAGATTGTTAGCCAATGGCATTATGAAGAAGTAAGATGTCTTAAATCAGTCTGCAAGAATGTCTCTAACACTGCTTTAACATGAATGACTACAAGGTTTATTTCGTAGCAAAATAATTTTCACACTGATACGAAGATGCACTGTTAGTTGTAAGCAGACCTAACTTGCAGTGATCTGGTCCTACCTGACTGCAAAAGAGAAAAATGTAGAGTTTCAAGAGCCCACAGCCTAAGACTGAGGTCTAATCCTTGAGGATTTACTGGTGTAATTCATTAAGTTTAGCTGAACAATACAGAGAATCTGGAAAAGAAACAACTGCAACTTCTACTGGGTAATATTATTCCAAGTAGGAAAGTAAGTAAGTATTGCTCATGTCCTTCATATGAACCTCACGGCCAGCCACAAAGGATCCACTATTATGATCAGATTACTCTAACTCCTTTCCCTAGAATTTCCTATAACATCCATAAGGGTCCAACTGGGCAGCTTATTGGAGGTAATCCTCCACTGGCCAGCTTTTGTCACTGGTTACCAAACGTATTATTTTGAAATTCTACAAAGAGTTGTTCCACATAGTGACATCTTCTTCCCTACCACCTTTATGAAATCCATGGCCATGGTCCACTCTACATATTCTCCACTTTAGCTACTGCCTCCTCCTGAAACAGCATTACACCTTCAAACTGATTGGTATGAGAAAGGTGTATATTCTTCCAGACAGAAAAAAAATGGGATGGCAATGAATAATTAAAAAAAGGTAGTGCTATGCTTTATGAGAAACAGAGTGTAATTTCCCAGGCACGTTGCAAATGATATTGTTTGTAGCCTGCTCACTGTGCTACAGTTAGAATGCAGACAGTGAAACTGTGAAAGGACTCTGAGGGGATCTCTCTGTCACATGTACTGTACCTTTAAGAGTACATGCAAGGCTGGAATGTGAGTCATGTGATAGAATTAGGTGCTTCAGTCTATACTGAAAGTTAATGGAAGAAGTATCACTGTCTTACCATGTTTTCAGTGACACTGTGTACTGTCCTGATCTGTTAACTAAGTACTTCCTGTTGCTGATATGACTTGGTGAATACACTCTCAGTTGGGCTGTGTTTGCTGTTTGTGAAACTGCTTGCTGAATGTGCCTTTTCACTGTACTTGCTATATTGCATCTTTTGTTCATGTGCCAAACATGCCTCAAATTCAGACTGACAGCATGACTGAGCAAGACTTGGATAAATGAGTTTACCACTGCACTAATTCTGCCACTGTTTTTATGTTTTAACAAAAACACTTAAAATAGTGCAGTCAAACTGCACAGCCATTCCAAATTTTCACACAAATTTACTCGATTTGTCACTCCACTGGCCCTCCAGAATAATTTTAATAAATTTGTTCAGTTTTGGGATTAGAATGATAACCCCAGGAACACTGCCTTTGAAATTACAATAGAACCTCTCAGAAGGCTGGACATGCTTGCATCAGCATTTCATATCTCATTTTGAGCAGCTTTCAGAACAAAGCAGAATGAATTTTATGTTCCATATTTCTTTATGGGGCAAGGAAGCCACTAAAATATTTAAGAATTTATTTTTTAAACAGGAAGAAAAGGACACATTTGCACTTTTAAAAAAGTAAATACTAGGCGTAATGAGATCCTAAGAAGAATGTACCTTATAGGGTCTATATTAATTCTGTGAAAGACGTATTCCTCAAATACATCTTCATCAATTACCAGTCGCTGAAATTCACTTCAGCAAACCACAGAATTATTTCCATGGTTCGGAAACACTTGGCCTTCACCTCAACTTTCCCCTTTTCCGCACTGTAGTGCGATCTCAGACTTGGTCTATATAATTGGGGGGGTGAAGCCCCCCCATTTGAGGGGGGCTGATTTAGTGCATTGCGTGTTCTGGACAGTTGTTGGGCGAGTGTTTCTGAACCGTGGGGAAAATTCCACAGTTCGCTGAAGTGAATTTCGATGGCTGGTGATCAATGAAGACATATTTGAGGAATATATGTTTTAAGACACTTATTTTTCACAAGAAATCAATGGTTTCAGGATGATACTGATGTTTGCTCATGGATTTGAAACAGAGTTCAAAACTGAATTTGGTAAACTGTCTGATTTAACAGTAAGAGGTAGAACAGTCTGACATCAGATACCCTCACTTAAGGTCCCTTGGGAGTTGGAGTATTAACAGAAGCTGGGTTAACATCAGAAAAAGTCATAAAAGTTTGTCATGTTAGCCAAATGGCTAATGTGTAAATCAGTAGTATGACAGTAGGTGTGAAAAACCGAGACTGTGTATAAAAATAAATAAAGTAAAACCGAAGCCAAGAAACTGTAAAAATAAAAACAAAAATGAAAGGGTTGATGCATAATTCATCAACTATAGTTTTTGGTTCTGTACATTCTGATTCTCAGTTAAAAAGTGTGTCATCACCAAACTTTATATATTTTTAATTTCTTCAAATGTTTAGGGTTTCTAATACCATGACAGGAATAGATTGGTTCTAAGCCAGGATAAAGTTGCAGTTCATGAAATTAGTATTGCTTCAATTCACTGCCCTCAAATATTGGAAATTTAGTACATTCACAAAGAGCCTAACTTAACTCCTTTCAGATGAATACAAATGTTCTTGCTTCATTAGTGGCTAAAAATGTAATATAAAGCAGTATAAGCCAGCACAAACTTTGAAACTGCCATTATCAAATATGCATATCTGTACATAGCATTCATTCTCTACTTTTGTTACTTAAGTATTATCTTCCTTAGTACTTTATTTTATATGTATGACACCTTCTCAATGTTATGATAAATGTTGTTATATGTTTCTTCTTTTCCAAGTGCTGATTCACAAAATACAGTCTACTTATGTGTAACTAGTTGTTGTTGTTGTGGCTTTCGGCTGTTCCTGGTTAGGGGTCGCCACAGCGGAACTCCGGTCCGCTAATGATTGGCAGTAGATTTTTACGTGCCGATTTGCCGGCCCTGACGCACAACCTTCAATGATGGTGCGCCCATTCACACATGTCTACTTATGTGTAACTAGTATTTATTGTAATTCAGTGTTTGAAGTTGAAACTACAAATGTGGCCAGGTCATGGCTGAAATTCATCATTGCACCAGCCCACCTACCCCCATCAAAAAAGTGAATAAATAAATCTGTGATCGGGAATATCCATTGTATGATGAAAATAAATCACAGATCTATACCAAGTCAAAAATGACTCCCAAATCTGTATTGAGTCCTTTAATGAAAGCAACCATAGGAAAGTACTTCCCATAAAACAGAGTCTAGAACAGTTCAGGTCATCATATTCAACTACCAGAAGACTTCTGTTTGGATTTTAAAATTTATAGAACAAGTGTGATGCCAGACCGTTTATGAGGAGGTGTAAGTTTGGCTCTGAGGCATCTAGGGCTGTATTTTGTTGCACTACTGTGAACACATGTGATGTAATGTTATACGCCCTACATCAGCTGAAAGAGTTTCAATGAGACAGAAAAGTATTCCTGGAGTAATTTAACCATACTTGCATCATTTATCTATCTGGTCTTTTATAGGAAATTCAATTTCTATAGTCAGATGAATTTTATTTTGTGACAAAATCTGCCATAATACAAAAACTGACATGGTTTATTGTCATCTTGTCATGGAACCTCATGAAAACAATTTGTTTAAATATTGTGTGACAGCAAGCACCTTAGTATCACTGGCCAAGACTGCTCCTAGTTCAGCTGCCTGTAGACGTAATTATTCCAAGAGCTTTGCTTCATATTAACTTGCTAAAATGAGAAGGCATTAAATAGCAATGATCCTTATACAGAGCCGTGTTCACCCTCAACAGTAACTGTGTTATATTCAAAAATGTCCCTTTTTGGGTGCTCCCTGCACCCTGTTTGCAGCCAATTCACAATCCAGGAATACTTTTCTGGCTCACTGCTAATGTGTTTTTCAGTTGACTTTGGATACGTAGTAGTGAATCATCTATGATTGTAGGAATACTCTTAGACATTATAGCCCCCATGTGCCTCACTGCCAGCCTGATACCACCTTATAAACAGTGTGTGCCATCATTATTGTTTAAACTGTTTAATAATGCAGTTGTTCTTTCTGAATAAAAGACCAGCATATTAATGCCTATGCCTGCATCTGCAATAATGCAAACTGTAGAATATGACAGTTTTATTATTGCAGCCAAAACCTAACTTGCCTGATTGAAACATATTTAGTCTGCTGAAAGTGTTTCCTCTTCACAGCTTGGCTTGATCTTTTATTATTCAGTTAACTGAATTTTTATGTTTACAACACATTACATATGACATAGTGGATGCAAGTTTCAATTACCAGCTGATGACAGAACAAAATGGGACCATTTCATGACGATCTCCCATGACTCTGGAACAATATACAGTTGAATGTACAAGACATGAAATCCCTTCAAAAATTTAAAGTCACAGTTAATAACATTATGGGTTGCTCAAAACACAGATCATATGCCCTGAAATGCAAGCTCTTATTAAGCTGTGAAATGTGACCAAATTAAGAATCTGTAAATGAAGTTTGCATGAGTAAACAAGTATGACACTTTGTTTAGCTACACTACACCTGTCTTTCCATACTTCTGCATGTTCACACCGTTATCTGTCTCTCAGACAGCTGCTTGCATTGTTTTCAAGACCATTTACATGCCGGCTTTTTCAGTGCCGAAGACAAATAAGTTATGGGACATGAGTAAAATGCACTGCTAATACCGTGGTCAACATCTCTTATGTCATTTTCAACTCAAATCACAACCATACATCTGACAAGCGGATAGGACTACAGTAAGTGAATATGTATCTCCAGGTAGTGAACGCAAAGTAGTTCCTTTAAACTTTGATGTTTTCTGTTTCTTACTACTGCATTTAATGTATGTCCAGAGTAGACCTAAATATTATGTTTGGTCAGTCCTGAAAACAGTGCAAGCAGATGTATCTCAAAAATCTGACATTCCAGCTTAGCACATTTATATTACTTCTAAATCTCTCTCATAAAAAATATAAGGATTTGTATTTTTCTTAAGTTGCACTGTGAAGTTGGGCCTTTTGCACTTGAACTGCTGTACATAAAGTCCCATGGTATATAGTAAGGCTTAATGTAGCAGTTTTATTACAACACCACATCAGCAGCAAATATAGCTGACACTTCACGGATGAGCTCATATTTCATGGAGCCTTGAATAACCATTTACTGCTGCTGAGCAAATACAGCTATCTGTCACTGTCATTCTGGGTTGCATTAATATACAGTTCTCTGTTTGCTTTCTACACATTCTGTTACCCATACTGTACTATAGCTCTGATGCTTCTAACAGTATTGTACCTGCATCATATAGAATATGGAAACTGGACCATGGCAAAAGAGACAAAGTTATGACTAAGTCACTAACACACCAGGCTCAGCAGGTGGCTGGGAAATGGGTGGCCAGACAGAGAGGGATGGGATGAAGTGGATGGTGGTGGTGGGAGGCAAGTTTCTCATCATATTGAAGATGTGTATCATGGTTTTGGAGTACTATTGTAGTGACGGGGGAGGTGAGAACTGCCAGCAGACACCCCCAGGAGGGTGTTGGCATAGGAGAACACCTTCCTTTCTTGGCATAATTGTATGCAGACATCAGCATAAGTGGAGTGTTTAAATGGAATAATGAAATATGTCTTTCTATCTTATCTAATGGTGAGTGATGATCCTTACATTTTATAGTCTATGTTAGGTCTTTAGGGTCATATAAGAACCAGCCACAAGGCAAAGTAAGTGAAGGGGGAGGCACTGGGGTGGGGGTGGGGGGCAGATGAAGGCAGAATTGGCATGGGTACTGGGTACATATGATCTAAGCCTGAAGACTACTCTGTGAGAAATAATTGAATTAAAAATGGAAATACATCTTCATGCTTTTATGTGTAACATTGCAGGTGCCCCTAAACTGGCAATGTCTGCTTGTAAGCTGGAAATATATTTTGCATTATTTTGAGTATATGTCAAGCTCATTTCAAACACAGAGGAGAGTGGTATTATTTTATGGAAGTTTACTCAGCAGAATGGAATTGCATTCCAAAAGGCATGAGTTCAGGTCCCAGCAGAAGCACTTAATTTCCTAAGCTGTGTTTATATATGGATCTAGCTAGACACTGGTCAGTTTTTGTCTGCATTTCTAATGATTCACATTTGAAAAAACAAAAGTTTCTTACTGCACTGCATGTGTGCAGCTCAGAAGAATTTCTTGGATGACATCTTTGAATGTGAGATGTACTTGTACACATTATGGCTACTGTTAGCAGCTTTAAAGTGAAAAAAAAAATCTGAAAATGACAAAGTCCTATCACATCGATTTATGTACATTTTATGGATTTAGCTGTATTAAAAGAGGAGAAATTACAAGACTATAGGCCTTGACTTGCATAAGAATTTTGTTTTTGCTTTAAGATGGGACATTTCATTCAAATATTAATGTATCTTAGAATATGGGAAATTGTTGTCGGATTACATTGCCATATTTGAATATTGGTGTTGGTTTGTACACCTCCAGTTTTGCCTAGTAAGTTTATGCAAAATGCATGAGCACATATAAAAAAATCATAAGTGATACATAAGTTAGAGAGCAAGATCTGTCGGGTAATAGGGAAATATGTTATAAAATAAACATTTTAATACTTTATTCAAATGTCTATAACATCATGAGCAGAGTTCAGGGTCTTGTTATTACGTTCGATCTCCGAAAAGTTTAAAGCCATTCTTGAACTCCCTTCCTACTGATAATGATCCCAGAACCTGTTCATTAAGACAGCTGTAAATATCCACCAGTCTTAGAAGAAAGGAGTGCTTCTTTCCATTACTCACAAGCCCCGTACCTTCTTTCTTCACCATTTTTATCTTTAGTGCTGCACATCTCATTTCTGAAACACACTATCATCTTACAGTCTCTTAATTCACTTGCAGCTTGTAAGTTTTTATGTCATATCTCACCACTGTACTTTCAAGATCTTTTAAATGTTTTACATGATATTCAGCACTATTTTGTTGTCCACCTCTGAATACCTTTTCATCCTACCTGTTTTTATTTTATTGTGGAGGTAAGGTAAGGGGATATTTTGAATTGCTAGCAGTACTTCATGTGGAATGTCCCTATATGTACATACATGTCAAATGTACTTTAAAGTAAACACATACCATGCAAAATAATTAAAATGTGTTCAGTAATATCTATATACATTCTTGGGTAGTGGTGGTGCAGTGGTTAGCATTTCTGCCTCACAGCCAGATGTCCTCTGGTTTGATCCTTGGCTGGGGTGCCTTCTGTGCAGCGTCTGCATGTCCTCCCTGTGGTTGTATGGGTTTCCTCTGGGTGCTCTGGTTTCCTCCCAAAGACATGCTGTAGGTGGATTGGACACTCTACATTGACCCTAGGTGTGAGTCTGCATGCCTTCTGTGGAAGGTTGGGTGCCAGGCTGGCAACTCGACACCATAAAAACTCCACTGCCAATCATGAGCAGACAGGTGATCTGCTGTGGTGATCCCTAACCAGAAATAAGCCAGAAGAAGAATATCTATATTACATTCTTGAATATATTTTATTTGTACATTTATTTATTTAACTGTGCAGGTTAATGATTTTGTAACAGTACTATGGTGCAGAGGAATAAAGCCATGACTATGACCCAAGTGACCCATATTTGACTAGTTGCCTGGCTATCTAAAGCACTGACAGAGAAGGATGGGTGTGCTCATCCTGGAGGAAGGACACACATTTTGACACACCTCACAGTTGATCCCTGGCAAAGGCTAGGGAATCACAGGGTGATACTGTCCAAAAGTGAAATACATGGGAACATTGACTGAGTCACCACAGAGGTGGAATGATATGTCAGCAGTTTCGTATTGCATGTCCATTCCTGAATGCCAATATTTTATTTTATTTTAGATTTGTTTGCCAGGAAGGTCTGAATGGACATGGCTGTCCACTTTTAGTGGAAGCCCAGGGAGAAATGCTCCAAAATTTTGACAGTATACAAGGCATATGTTGATTACATACATATAGTTAGACAATATGCTAGGAAATAAAATATGATACAACACAGCACAAATATACAATTGTATCTACATTCAGTTTAGTAGAGGTATTATACAAATTGCTTTGAGCAAAAGAAAGGAGGAATATTTAGGTGTTTGTTTGTGGGGAGGTATAAACTTGTTTGTATAAAAGATCAGTAACCTAGGAAGGGAAAGAATGTCTACTGTATTTAGGGAATAAAATAAAAATTGGGTAGGTGCCCTGACAGTGGGTGGTAAGTGACTGTGAGTAGACATCTAAAGTGAGCTAGTATGTAGTTCTATTGTGGGAGTTTTTTTATGAGGAATTTAGATAACAGGTAAAGGAAAGGCATTAGACTATTGTCAGCCAGTTTCTAGGCAGCGCATATCCAAGAGTTATTTAGGTGGGAACTGAGCTGGCTTTTGAAGGTGGATTTGTTAGACTGAATCCTGATTTCCAGTGGTAGAGAGTTCCTAGTTTTGGCGATGTTACTAGAATTGAAGGAGTCACTAGAGCTGTAATGGGTTTTGGAGATTGCAATTAGAACCTTGTTATTGGATCTCAGTTCTCTGTTATTGGAGTAGAGGGTGATCAGTTGTTGTAAGGAAGGAGTTTTGTGGGGATGGCACAGTATTTGGTGAGCTAGCATAAGTTGGTTAAGGGCTAAGGTATTTGGGAGTTCCAGCAAGGAAAGTTGTTCTAGGGTTTAACAATGATGGGTCTGGTAGGAAGAGTTTGTGGCAAATTTTGCTGTTTTGTTGTAGCATACTGATAGCTTGTTTAAATCACTCTTGTTTAGATTAATTAGGAGAGGAGAGGCATACAGTAAAATTGAGAGAAGATGGGTATGAGCTAGGATGATTTTACTGTTGTTAGGAAGTTTTTACATCTGTAAAAAGTACCTATTTTTATAGACTTTGCATATTGTTTGAGCTATGTGTTTATCAAATTTTATAGTGTGGTCAATGATGACCCCTAGTAATTTGGTGTGTGTATGACAGGAGAGACAGGGGTACTGTCTGAATTAAAAAATGGTGAGTGAGGAAGAAGGTACTGTTGCTTTGGAGGGATGGAAGAGCATAAGTTGGGTCTTTTTTGGATTTAGTATTAACTGGGAGTTTGATAGCCAGCATTCAATGGATGTAAAGGCCTCATAAGTCTTGATTTGTAGTTGTTGGAGGGTGGGGGCAGAGCAGATCAGGGTGGAGTCGTCAATGTATTGGACTATGTTTGCTAGAGGGGTAGTTTTATAAAAGTTATTAGTGAATATAGTGAAGGATAGGGGGCCTAGAATTGATCCTTGTGGTACACCAAGTTTGACAGGCAGAAGTTAAAGAGAGTCTCTCCATTGAACAGCTTGTTGGCACTGGAAGAGATAGTCTTGAAACCATAATAATGTGGGAGTAGTTAGTTTTAGGTCTGAGAGTGTTGCTAGCAGTTTAGTATGGGAGACTGTATCGAACACTTTTGATATGTCAAGGAAAACTGCGGAAACTAGTTGGCCATTGTTGTGTTGTGTATTAACTAGGTTACTAAATTGGATGAGTGCAATGGTAGTACTATTGTTGGGGTGGAATCTGTGTTGGGTTTTGGCGAGGAGATTATTGGAGAGGAGATGCGTTAGGACATGGGTGTGGATGTATTTATCAAGTATTTTTGCCAGTGGGGATAGTATAGCTATAGTGTGATAGTTAGTTCAGGAGAAGTGCCGCCTTTGTGCATTGGTATAATGTGGGACATTTTCCAGAGAAGTGGCACCTTTTTTTCAGAGATTGATCTGTTGATGATTGTTGAAATTGGGTAGGAGATGGCTTTGGCAGCTATTTGAAGGAACTTGGCAGGTAGTTTATCAGCAGCTAGGGTGGTGAGTTTAAGTTTGGTTAGGTGTTTGTAGATGGTATTAGTTGACATTGGTTGTAAGGTAAAGGAGTTTGGGTTATTTGGTAGGTTATGTGGTATAGATTGGGTTAAGGAGGGTGGGTCTGTGGACAGTTTTAGTATGTAGTTGGTAAAGAACTCATTGAATTGCATTGCTGTGTTTACAGAGGTGGTATCTATGTTTGGATGGGCAATCTGTGATTTGCCAGGTTGGAGAATATTGTTTATAGTGGCCCAGAACTTTTGTGGATTCGTATTGTGCTAGATTGGATTTCATTATAGCATTTATTTTTGTCTGCTCTGATTTGTTTTTTTACTATGTTTCTCAGTTCTAAGAATGCTTGCCTATTAGGACTAATTTTGTTTCTACGCCAGGTGTCCCATGCTTTGTCTCTTTGTATCATGAGTTGGCTGGTATTCTTAGTAAGCCATGAGGCATAGATGGTTTTAGTGTGGATTTGTCTTGAGGGGGGCAAGTTGGTTGAAAATTCTCATGAAGATAGAGTTGAAGTAGTCAACTGCTTCATCTAAATGAAGTGTCAGAAGGGGAGACCAGTTGGAGTGGATAAGGGCTGTGTTAAGGTTGTCAGCCGTGAAGTTTTTGGAGTATTATATGTGTTTAAGGGAGCTCGTTTTAGTGAGTTTAATTTGGTTTCTGATGAAAAAGGTTGGGAGGTGGTCACTAAGAGTGTCAGGTAGTTTTGAGTGGTAGTTGGGCGATTGGTGAGAATCCGGTCTAGAACTGATTCTGTTTTCTGAGGTTTTGCCTAATCTAGTAGAGGTTTGTATAAGTTGTGAGAAACCAGAGAAGTTGATATGAGTTGAGGGCTGGGGTGAGTTAAGAAAGGTCCAGTCAATATTGAAGTCACCTAGTATCCTAGTATAACTGTTTCATAGGGGAGGGTTTCAGAGGCTCAGTGGAGTAGTGATTCTAGGGTTTTGTTGTTATCCCCTGGAGGGATATATGATCCTAAAAAAATTTAGGTTTTCTTGTGTATTTAGTCTAATCTTGGCAAGGAGGATATCTGCATTATTAAATGCAGGGATTTCTATGTTAGCTAGTTTGACGTTAAGGTTGTTCCTATATAGGAGAGGAACTCCGCCTTCTCTTTTTGGAGTATGGTCTTTTCTTAATATGCTATATCCAGGGGGAAGTATTTCTTCATTTTTAATGGGTGGTTAGAGCCATGTTTCTGTGAGGAAGATGATGTCAGGTAGATATAGTCCTTTAGCTCCATGGAGGTCTGAGATATGTACACACAGGAAAGAAAAGATAGGGCATAAAGAGAAAACACTCCTTGGCAGCAATATGACACTGCACCAGGAGCGTCAGTCTCCTCACCTGCCCTGTGTATGGGTCAGAGTAATTACAATAGAAGCAGGCATATCAGTTATAGCTGGTGGGTGAAACAAGCACAGTCTTTGCAAATACCAAAAATAACTTTCTTAAACATGCCATTCAAATAAGATAGCCATCAGCTTCTGATATTGAAAGTAAACATATGTGCTTTATTGAAGGTATGCAAGGTAACTGCACCTTTCAAACAGTATCAAGACCAGCTATCTCTGACTTTGGTATTTTTCAAACAGGGATGTAACATTGAGATTCAACCCTATTTTCTTCTCTTTATTAATGAATTGATCCTGGGTCTCCCTCAAGTCCAGCTGACTATGGATTAAGAAAATGTTTTGCTATTTATGCCAGCAAAACCCATCCCTGCGATTCAAAACAGCTTTCAAAACATTATCTCTCACATGTGTTTATGGTTACAGACCAATAAATAGTACCTATGTTGTATGAAACATTCTAATATCTTAAAAAATACCACAAAATAACATTGTTTTATTCCTTGTTTACCCCAGTTGAACAGCATCACTTGGATGAATATCTGACTGTTTAGAAATAACTATCCTACTCAGTTGCCAAGTAGAGCCTAGTGTTTACAAAGTCTTCAAGCATGTGAGACACTGATACAAATTGCTGAACTTTTTAATATTTAAAGCAAAACAAACAAACAAAATAAAAAAAATAAAAAATTGGGATAAATCTCCTTATCGCCAAACCTGCATATGCACTTCCTCTAGCTGCCTTAAATTTGGCACACAACATCACTATTGCCCATATTACTGTAAATAAAACATATAGCTTCATTTACATCTCATCTCCCCACAAAGCACCACCGCCATGGTTTAATTTCTGCAAATCTAATATCATGATGGGAATAATGTGATACAGGCTGTAGGTACCCAGCATGCCTTTTGCAAGGAAAGACAGTCGTGAAATGTAGGTTCTGTAAAAAAAAGAATTGCAACAGTTGCACACCTTGTTGCTGGGTGAGATACATTCATGGCAGAGGGCCTGTACACTGAAAGGCACAACAATGTGGTAAGATTATTGCACTGGGGATTGTGCAAAACTACACTACAGAAGTAGCTGAGGAGCATTGGAAACATGAACCACAAAGCATTAGAGAGTCATGAAGTGTGCATCACGTGAGATCACCCACTACCAAATTATTAACCACAGTATTTTTTTAAATTTCTCCACATGAAATACTGCCTTGCCTTACACAAATTCTAGTCCTTTGAAGCAAAATCAATACCAGATACCTCTGACGTATTTTTCACACAGCTATACCACGGGGACTGGGATTAGGCTCCATTCTCTTTTCTCTCTCCCTCTCTCTTTTTTTTTTCTTGATCTCAGACTACTGTGATCAACACACTTGCAGAATCAGTAATGGCATACTCATAAGACATACAAATGAATAGCTCAGTTGAGCATCATGGTCCTCACCCTGTTTGTTCACTAAAATCTAATGGTTATGAGTAATCACCTCAATGAGGCCACCTTTTCCCTTTTCAGTTACTGACAGGTTCCACTAAAAAATATCACATGCAGCATGGAACCTGCTCACTAAGGAAACTAGAAATGATGGCTTTATTGTTTATTTCATTTAAAATGTGTATGTCTTATTAAAATCATTTTGTCCAACTGTTTCAGACATAATGGATAAACAGCTAGTTTCTCTGCCACATTAGTTCGTCCAGATAACTATATATACTGAACTTAGCAGAACCATAGCACATTGCTCTTTGTTGTAGTCTTTGACATCTGTAATGCTTAAGGTATTAGCTGCCCTGTGCTAATTGTTATGTTACTTTATTTCAACTGACAGTTCTTTTGCATTTTTACATTAATATATGTACATAAAAGTTACAAAGTTTTTGCAGTCTATGACATACTGTCATTTTATTTGAAATCAGTGTCAATTATAAAGCTTAACTAACTGTACATCTTCTACAAAGAAACGTTCTTAGCTGTGTTATGCAATCAATAATGCCCAACAGGGTGTGTGTTTGTGGAATTAATGCCTGGCAAGGGGTGTTCTGAGGCCTGACAATACAGGAGGAGAGCCTCTATACTCCTGAAAGGGCGTTGTTTCCACAGTATCACATACCCTGGAGGGCATTATTGCACTTAGAGAATGGGCTGTCTGTAAAATTATTGTGTTTTAGTTAGTTTTTACTACTTTTTTTTAATTTTTGGATGTAAAATACTTCCTCTGCCTAATGATTCAAACTTGCTGTAGTATATATTAATGGTGTTGGAGGCAGCATTTTACATCAAAAGTGTAACACTTTAAAAAAAATTGCAGAATGCCCAGATTTTTGGCTCATACCTGCTCCCTTTCTCATAAAATTTGCAGTTTTCTGGCAAATCACTGGAGATTGAAATCATTAAATAATGACAGACAATTGAGTTTCAGACGTCATATCCTTCAGAAAATACATGCTAATGGAAACCCTTTTATTTTAGCAACTTTCTAAGGTTATAAGAGTAATATTTAAAATCTGTCCCTATTTTTGGTCCTTTATCCCCTGTTATTTATGGCTCTGTTTAGATTTATTGTGTCAAGAAGTTGAGAGGTATGTTTGAGAGATACACAAACCTCATAACTGATGCTACTGCTGCCAGGGATCACCCGACCACTCTCACTCTTCGCTCTCTGTCTCACTCAAACACACACACACACACACACACACACACACACACACACACACACACACACACACACACACACACACACACACACACACACACACACACACACACACACACACACACACACACACACACACACACACACACTCATACATGGCCTGTTCTACTTTTATGCATGCATTCACTCACACATGCAGACAGAAAGAAAAACACACATACACACACTTTTTTCAGTTTCATTTATTTTTTTACATTCACTAAACAGCAAAGTTTACAGAAGTAAGAAGAAAGCATTAGGTGAGAATAAGTAATAACATGGAGAAGGAGCTGGACTGATATGAAGTATGGGACAGCACAATTTCACCACTGAGTATTGAGCCCAGAGAGGTAAGAGCTTTTATTTGCATTAACAGTGATACTTTTTGTGACATTTTTTCAAGGAGGCATAGTATATGGAGACATTTTTAGAACAGTATAAAAACAGAAAGAATGAAAACCCCTGGAAGTTGTATGTTGTGCAGACATTCAACAGAGAAGCTAAAACAATAGTATTTGTACAATTTTGAAACAAAGCTGAAACAGACTATTTAAAAGATTATTTAAGAACTGTGTGTAGAGATGTAGTAGACATTATGAAAATATATGACAACAGAGGTTTGTGGATTGGGAGATAGGAATGCCGTGTTATATTGAAAATGCAAAATGAAAAAATTGTGCATTTGCCAAGTATAAATAATGTGGAGGAGAATAAGGGTTTGATAAGATATTGTTGACAACCAAAAACATATTTCTTGTGTGGTAAAGATGATCATTTAATTAACAATTGTGACAAAAGGAAATGTTTTATTTGTGGTAAAATTGGTCATAAAGCAATAAAATGTGCACAAAAATGTATAAAGTGTAAAAAAATTGGACATTCATGGATGGACTGTAATGCTGCCGAAAAATGTTCACAGGAAACAAAGTCAGACCAAGATAGGGAGAATGTTATAGTAGATAATACAGAAGAAACACAGAAAGGAAAAATAAATGAGAAAGATGTAAGGGTGGAAGTAAATGACTCTATGAGTAAAAAAAAAAAAAAAGGAGAGATAGAGGAAAAAGTAAGTAATTCAAGTGATGAAGGAGATGATAAATGGATAAGAGTTAAAAATAAAATAAGTTCTATTGGGGAAAGATTGAAAGAAAAAAGTGAAATTAAAGATATAGGTATAGGAGCAAATAAAAAAGGAAAATTACAAAAGTAACAAAAAATATTCCTTAAAGTGAGAATCCTAGCCATTAATGTTAACAGTGTAAAGAATTTCAGTGAAGGCTATGGGTGTTGGAATAGTGGAGAATGCTAGATATGGACATTATAGTATTAGTAGATATAAGAATAGCAACAGAGGGAGAAAGAAGAAAAAATAATAAATACAAATATAAGAAAATCAATAACCAAGTCTTTAAAAATGTAATATACAATAAAGAGGAGTTTACAGAAAAAGAGATAGTGGTATATGAAATGAACCAAGAAAAATAAAATAAAATGTTATTCAAACAAAGATATTTTTTGCACTGTAGAAAAGAAGACGTAGAACCATATTTAAGTAAACTGGTTAAAGAAAAAATAAGAATAATAAGGGAGTTGAATGCGGAAGATGCATAGTGAATACTGCAAAAAGAAATTATGCAGACAGTAAAAAACATATTTTGGAAATTTTTTCTATATGTGACACTATAAGAAAAAATAGATGGAACTTAGACAATTAACTGAAGAAGACAACAAGAGAAAGGAAGAAAAGATTATGACAGAGTTTGAGAATGTGTTGAAAATGGTAAATGTAGAAGCAGCTACATGATTAGATGGACTGGTGTATCTAATGTATATGGACATGGAAGGATGACAAATAATATTTCTTACAGGCATTAAATGAATGGTTTGAGAAAGGTATAAATGAAAGAAAGAATTTGTATGGATACAATGAAATTTATATAGAAAATGCAGAAAGAACATACATAAGAAAGTGAAGACCATTAGTATTAAACAATGTTGATTATAAGAGCTTTATGAAAATAGTCGAAAAATAATAGTAAGCAAGGTTAATAAGTGGCTAATTGAAACAATTTTTGGGATACAAAAGAAAGGAAGTCAAGAACTTCTAATGCTAATAAGATAGTTGGTAGATGATGTAATAAGGAAACATAATTAAAAATACTGGTGGGAGATGTAAGTAAAGCATTTGACAAGATCGAGCACAAATCATTATGGGAGATTTTGAAAGAATATAATATAAGTAAAAAATAATTAATATTTTGAAATCAGTATATAACAGATATAAAGTGAGACTAGTAGTTAATGGCTAGTTAATTGAGGTAATAGAAGTAGAGTAGCATTAAGCAAGTATGTCCAGTAAGTAGTATTCTATTTGTATTAATTATGAATGCAGTAGTTACCAAAATAAATTTGGCATTGGAGGAAGCTAAATATTGTATGCCAGAGGAAATTCTGATTCCAGTGATGTTCTTCTATGTGGATGACTTAGTATTAGTTGTTAAAAATAAAGAATGGATGAGTATAGCCATGAAGACACTTTAACAAAGAACTAAAGGTGTTAAGATTAAGTATTAATAAGGAACATCATAAAGGACTGGAAATCTCTGGAAAAATAAGAGGTATCCAGTTTAATAAAGAAAAAAAAAGAAATTGTGATATTAATTTTGGTAATGAACAGCAGAAGGTGTCACAATAGAAGGGCATGATATTTGATTATACAAGAACATTTAAACTTATATATAGAAAAAAGTATGGTTAATTAATTCAGTAATGTTAGGTAAAATGGCACATCTAGCAAATATATTTATGATACCATCAGAATGTGAAAATGAATTACTGAATGAGTTATTTACATTTATATGGGGATCTAGACTGAACACTATTAAAAGAGGGATTTATTATGTTACTAATAAGGAAGGAGGTTTGGGTTTGGTGCAACGAATTGTATATACAGCCTTATTAAATTTATATAAAGTATTGAAAGGGATGCAGGAAAAAAGAAAATTGTTAATAAGGACTATAGAGGAACATATAAATCAATTTGGGAAAGGCTGCAAAGTTTAAAAAGAAGTAAGGGAATCACTGGAACAGAAATGAAACTACATCAAAACAAAAATACTACTATAAATGGTTGATTTTGGGAACATAGAAAAGAATAAGAAAACATGTCATGAAAATATAATGGAAATATTGTATTATATTTACCCTTGGAAGCAGTTAGAAAATAATAAAAGTGAAGGCAGTAAAAGTGAGGAAAGAAAAGATGCAAAAAATATGTAAAATGTACAGATTTTTTTGGAGGCTGTCAATAAATAGGCTGCCGGTGAAAGCAAACATGCCATACAAAGCAATAAAAGATAGAATCTGCATATGTTGTGGGGAATTAGAAACCATTGAACATGTTTTTTTCTGAAATGTAAAAGGGTATATCGATTGTGGGAGGAGCATGTTGTAAAGAATGTTTAAAAGGATTAAAAAATGTTAAATGCATAAATATGGACATGATAGAATATGGGTATTATGAAATATGAAAGAAAATTATATAGCTAGATTGGATGAAAATTTTTTGTATAATGTGGATTATCTGGAATGAAATAATTAGTGAGATAAAATATAATGGGAAATGGGTATTGTCAGAAATTTTGAAAAAAATAATATTTTGGTTGTGGAAAAGGAGTAGGGGGGGGAATTAAAAGTCTGAAAATGTTGATATTATGTGAATTACTTGTATATAATTGTAAATATTGCAAATGAGCTGTAAATTTGTATAGAGAATGTATATGTTGTATTGCAAATTTTAATAAGGGACCCCTACTATTTTTGCATATGGGGATGTGTTCCACAGTAACACTTCCTGTCTTTTATCCAGGTGTGTAGGTGGCTCAGACAAGCAGGAAGTTGGTTTGACTGAGCATGGTGGTTGGAGAAGACAACAATAATGGTGCTTGTGCTTCTGGTGCTGTTATGCAGACAGCAGATGTGTTAAAGTTAGTGGTAAAGGAATTGGAGGTTCAGAGGATGTATAGTGGAGATCATGGTGTGACAGAGATGATGAAGAAGGCAGTTGAGCCTTTTCAAAGGCAAGATAAAGTGATAGAAGCAGCTAATATAGATTCTGAAGATTTGTTTAGCTGAAAGCTATTCAAGTCAGAGGTTACAGCACAAGATTTTTTTTGTTACACCCCCCAGTAAGGAAAGTTGTGGGATGATTTATTGATGGACATGGTGAATGAGTGAACCAGAAAATGGCAAAGATGTGTCATGGGGAGAACTGAGAACCAGAAGGAATAAATACAGCAGATTGAAGGGACACAGGTTGAGAAAGAATCATATGTAGAAATGGTTAAATCAAGGTCAGAAAGTAATAAAGAAGGAAAAGAAGTGCATTTAAAGAAAAAGAGATTATTTAAAGTATGGCTTGAGAAAAAGGAGGATTTAGAGTTGGACAGATATAAAGTATGAGATGAAGTAATTAAGACATTAGGAATTAAACCAAATGAGGTAAGAAACTTTATTCATTTAATAAAGAGACGTTTTGTGACATTATTTTTGAGACTGGTTAGATAATGGGAAAATTACTAGAGGAATATGAGAAAAAGAAAAACTGTTCATCATGGAATCAATATATACGTAAGCCCTTTTATAGGGAAACTAAGAAGAAAAATGAGCATTCAATTTAGGACTGAAGTTGAAAAAGTGACTCTAAAAATCATTTATTAAAATTATATAAAGATGTATTAAATTTATCAAAAGTGTATCATAATAGGGGTTTATGGACTGGGGATGGGATTGCAATGTGATTTTGAAACTTGAAAATGACAGTATTGTACATATTCCAAGTATTATTAATACTGAAGGTGACAGAGGCATGGTTAGATATTGAGGATGACCAAAAATGTGTTTCTTGTGTGGAAAAGTTGATTATTTAATTAATAATTGTGCAAAATGAAGATGCTTTGCATGTGGGGAAATAGGACATGATGCAAGGAATTCTGGACCAAAATGTTATAAATGTAATAAAGCGGGGAACTTGGGAGGATGTGAGGAAAAAGGAAATGAGGTAGAATTAGAGATAATAAAGGAAGTAACAGAGCAAGGCAAAAAGGGTAAAGTTATAGAAAATTAGTTAGAAACAGTAGAAATGCAAAAAGAAGATATTAATTTTGTGGATAGATAACAAACAATGCAAACATTTAGAGCAATGAAGATTTAAATATAGAACATATTGAAGAAGAGTCAGAGTTAAGTGATAATGATGACGTTAAATGGAATATGGTTAAATAAAAAAGACCACCCCCCACAACCCCCTTAAAAATATATTCCAACTCCGAGATTGCACTACAGTGAGAAAAGGGCAATTTTTCCCATTTTCAATGTACTACAATCTCACAATAGCAATGTCAATCATTTGCATTTTTGCTCATCCGAGCGTTCGATATGTACACTTTTCATTGTTTCAACATAGACCCGATGTTACCTTTATTATAACAGGTACAACTACAGTGGTTAGTGTAAGATGGAGAGATCAAGTATTTAGAATTACAGCTATTTATGCTTATGCAACTAAAAAGGAGAGGAAAAAGATATTTAGAAATATCATTCAATATGTTACATTTAATATGAAAATTATAACAGGAGACTTTAATTGCAACTTGAGATACAGAAAAAGTAAGCATATGATGTTAAGTTGGCATATGGACAATTAAGCATTTGTTATGAAAGTACACTGACTTATAAAAGAGGAGAAAAGAGAACCAAAATAGATATTTTTTAGTATCAGAAAGCTTATCAATTGTGGAAGAAGGCATTTTGATGACAGGATTTTCAGATCATTGGGCAATTTGAATTGAAATAAAAGAAAATTTTGAGCACATAAAAATAGGGAAGGAATTAAAAATAATAAATGAGGTGAAATGGGATAATGTGGGTGAAAAAAGTTGATATTGTGGTAAGTTCGTGTGGGGATGAGAGAGTTCTATGAGGATTAGGCAGAATAGTGGTTAAGTTTTAAATAGAAGTATAAAAAATGTTATATGACATGGGTTAAAGAAAAAAAATGAATACAGAAAAGATAAAATATAAGAAGGTAGATAATGATGCTATTGACTGGAAAGGAATGATCAAATTTTTATTATGAAGGAACAAGAATTATATGAATTAAATAAGAAAAAATACAGCATCTATTATATAGGCAAAGATATCTTTGCAAGGAAAAAGAAGAAATTGCACCATATTTAAGTAAAATAGCTAAAGAGAATAACAGAATTAAAGGATTCATTGGGTAAAATATATAATACACAAGAGAAAATCCTGGAAATAATAAAATAATATATAAAGACATTATCTGAAGAACAGAGGATAAAGATTAGTAAGAAATGGGAAGTTTATCCATTGTCTGAGAGAGATAATAAAGATTTAGAAAACAATAATAGAAGAATTTGAGCACATCTTGAAAGTAGTGAATCTAGATTCAGCAGCAGGACCACATGGTTTTGAACATAGGATCTATAAGGATATGACAAAATGAATGGTTTATAAGTATATTAAATGAATGGTTGGATAAAGGATTTATGTATAAAGAATTGTTTAGGGGTGTAGTTCAATTTATATAGAAAATGGTGTTAAAAGAGAATTACAGAATTGGAGACCAATAGTATTAAATAATATGGAATACAACATTTTCATGAAAATCTTACAAAAAAAAAAAGAATGGAAAAGAAAGCATGTAAAATTGTAAAGGAATATGCATATGGTATAAAAGGGAAAGGGCCCAGGATTTATTATTGATAATCAGGGAAATAGTAGATGGTATATTGCACATAAATGTCCATGTAAAATGAATGGGTGGAGATTTAAGTAGGTCTTGTCATTCAATTCATCATTCAGTATTATCGGAAATATTTGAAGTTTATAATATAAGTGATAATATAAGTGAAAAGATAAAAAAAGTTTGTATAACAAGTTAAAGCATTAGTAAACAGGTGGTTTAGTGCAGATATACAGCTTGAGAAACATTATTAGACAAGGTCATCCATTTAGTAGTATATTATTATTTGTGTTGGCAATGAATATGATATTCATACAGACAAACAGAAGCATGGTATTGAAGAATTATACTTTGAATGAAGGGATAAAGATACTGATTATGCTATCATATGCAGAAGACATTAGTATTATTAAAGATGAGGCATGTATGAGTAGAGTGATAAATTATTTACAAGAAACTATTAAAGTAATAGGGTTTTTCAATAAAGAAGAAAGTCAATGATTGAGATCTGAAAAGATGATTGGAGGAATTACATTTAATGTGATCAAAATAAAAATTATTGGAATATGGTTAGGAAAGCAAGGTATCATAGAAACAGTATGGAAAGAGAAATTACAGGAAATGAGAAATATGTGTTTATTCTGGAAGTCTTTTAGATTGACTTTTCAAAAGAAATTGTATTTAATTAACTCAATTTTCCTAGCTAAAATTGCTTATTTAATGGTAGCTTTCAGTTTGTCTTTGATTTTAGAAAAATAAGTGTATAATATTGTTTTTTCCTTAATTTGGGGTTCCAGGTTGAACCCTGTTAAAAAGGGGATTTTATATGTACAAAAAGAGAAGGGTGGAAGAGGTTTAATAAATCCAATAATATATAATGCATCTTTGAATTTACATAAAGTAATGAAATGCATAAACGACAATGATGGTTCAATTCAAACACAGATATTAAGTATAAAATATAAAATGGAATAGTTTAATTCATTTAACCCAAAACAAAAGAGGGCTTGTTGTAAAAAGAAACACAATCATCAAGATAAAATCATATTATGGGAAATGAAGTTTAAAAAGAATAAAATAAGAAGAAAAGCATGGTACAATAACATTATGGAAAATTATCTTCAGATATATCTGTAGAAAAGGTTGAATAAAGAAATGAGTGCACTACACACAAGAATACTGTACAAACTAGTGAACCCAAGACTCCTGAAGTGAATACATCAAAACATTTTAACAATACAATGTTGTCCTTTAATTCACCATTTTATGACATCAAGGACATTGTTACCAAGAACTGGATCATTTTTTTGGATGGAAAATGATTATCTGAAGAAGTTGGGTGTCAAACCTGTAGTTGCAATTAAAAAATATCTTTGTTTCAAGAATTTGTTAAAAAGAAACAAAGAAGCGAAAAATAGTAACAAAAAAGGTGGGATAAAAAAATGCAGGCATTGTTCACAGTGTCACTACATTTTTGAGGGTGAAATTGCCCAGATTGTTGGGTTTGGTAAAATCACCTTAAAACATAAATTTAATTGTTACAGCACAGCTGTACAGCTGTAGCATACATAGCTGTATGTCATTGCTGTGGTCGATTTTACATAGGAAAGATCATTAATGTGTTTAGGAAACGTATTTATCAACATGTTTATGATATACAAAAAGACAACCTGAACAACGCTTTAGCAAAACATATTTATGACTTTCTTGGCCATCATTTTAAACTTTCAGCTATTGACCAGGTTGCAAACAATATGAGATGCATTCCCATTGATTTATTCTTAGAATATAAGGAGTTAATTGAGAGTCAATGCCACCCATCCCCCTGGACTTAATGAACTAGTTTCTATTTCTAGTTTTTTAAAACTTAAAGCTAAGTTCCATCTGTAATTGATGTCATTAGAGATTTCTTGTAGGTACCTTTTGATAGGTACTTATATGAGGTTAAACTCTGGAAAAAAATGTTTATGTGTATGGATGTTTTTGATTGTGTACAAATATGATTTTATGACACACATACTCGTACACACTAATATTTGTTGTACGTTAATGGTTGGTTTAGGCACCACTGGATTTATTTTTACCTGGCCCATTTAAGGGTTAGTGCTGATATGGTGTTGAATAACATTTTTCATTCATATACACATACACACACACATATATATATATATATATATATATATATATATATATCATATAATATATATATATATATATATATATATATATATATATATATATATATATATATATATATATATATATATATATATATATATATATATATATATACAAACAAAAATCTGAAGAGAAGCACAGAATGGTACAGTGTGGTTGTAAATGTATTTTATTTTTTTCTGTATCTGCCTATAGAAGATGTAACTGTTTAACCAAGATGATGTGATTTTAATCACAGGCAGTCATATGACTTAGCTTCACTATAAAAGGAAGTTGTTCATGGTGTAATTTTATTCTGAGGAAATCAAAGGTGGAATACTGATGAAAGCACTAAATTAAACTTTTTTGAAATCTCATTTTATCTCCTGTGTGCGTCCTTTGGTTTTCTCAGTTTTGGGAGTGTTTTACTTCTTAGTTTGTGGTTATGGAGGATGATACCTGTTTTGATTTACAGACTTCAGGTTCTAGACATGAGTTAGTTAAGTCTATCGGGAACCTTTCGGCACTAATAGAAGTGCTGACACAACAACTGGTTGGATTTGGAAGGAATTTAAATCCAACACTCTAATAGAGAGCTGGTGGGGCGGCCATGGTGGTGCAGCAGTTAGCGTTATTGCCTCACAGGAAGAGGTTCTCTGTTTCTATCCTCGGCTGGGGTGCCTTCTGTGCGGAGTCTGCATGTTCTCCCTGTGGTCGCATGGGTTTCCTCCAGGTGCTCTGGTTTCCTCCCACGTCCCAAAGACATGCTGTAGGTGGATTGGACACTCTAAATTGGCCCTAGGCATGAGTGTGTGTGTGCCTTCCATGGAAGGTTGGGCACCAGGCTGGCAACACAACACCGTAAAACTCTACTGCCAATCATGAGTGGACGGGCGATCCGCTGTGGCGACTCCTAACCGGGAAAAGCTGAAAGAAGAAGAAGAAGAGATCTGGGCTCGCAGGTTATGCAAGACACTCAATTTTCCACAATTACACCAGGACAGAGGAGTCCGATTAACTTGAATCAGGCAGAGACAAGTTCACCGACTGGCTGGAACATTGGTAGATGGGACAACAACACCATGTCCACCAACTGATCGGATTTGCAATAAAGTTTTTGTTATCAGATTGGATACATGATGGACATGATTTTTAATTTACAGATACTAGCAGCAGGGCTTTCCATGGCACTTTTGACCAACAGCTTAAATTTTTAGAAATGGAAGTAATGAAACTCTGTAAACTACAAGTGGGGAATAGCTATCTAAGGGAATGCCTTAGGAAAGAGCAAATTCTGAAGGGCTTGCGCTCATGGAAATTTCCTAATGGATTAACCAGTGGGTCTAACCTTCACAGACAGCTGGTAGCAATGTTTAATTGCCACGGATGTGAACCTATGGTGGCTCTGGTAAGAGATAATGACAAGAAGTTTAATGCTTTGAAAAATACAGTTAATGTACTTAATGAACATATTAAAAACAATCTCTGTTACAACCTAAAACTTAACGAATATAGGGCTTTATTTGTAAATGTTGATAGAGTTATAGTTAACATTAAACATAAAAAAAAACAAAAAATTGGAAAGGGATAGCCTTGACTATGAGGTGGGTAATGCTTACACTGTACCCAAAGGTTCAAACTCCAACAGGCCTTATGATGAGGTGTGTGAACATAGGTGAAGGCTGCCAGCCTAGCCAGATAGACTTTTGTAGATAATACTGTAATTTGTAAATATTAATATATGCCACAGGCTTGTTCTCTTAAATGGAAGAAAATGCTGTTAAATGTGGAACTGCAAAAATGTAACAACAGTGCACTCTGCTATAGGAAGGCTGGCACTGTATAATTGGTTGATGTCAAAACTCGGAGCCAAGATGTCTAAATGAAGGAATTCTTTCTGTTGTTTTGAGGCCAGAGTTAATGGCTAGAACTTACATGTAGAATTTATTTTATTGCTCTGGATTCCTGACCAGCTGCAAGATCAAAAGGGCTATTAACATCTGAGTTTCTGCTAGCCTGAGAAAACAGAAAATTGTTAAGAATGATGTAATGTGAAGCAGCACTGTGTTATCAATTCAACGAGAGAGAATCAGAGAACATTTTGCATTTGTCTTGATGACATCCAGCTCACCAGCACTGTCTATGCTCTATATGTAAGTTTAGTTTAGAACTGTGTTTGCTCTTAGATATAGCTAGGAAAGAGGAAGACTAGACTAGTTGTTTTTTTCTGTATTGATGTCAGAACTATTCTTCTGTATTATTTTAAGCATTTTCCTCTGATCTCTGAACTCTTGACTAGCACTGTTTAGTAAGAAGAATTGTCTTGTGTTTTTATTATTTATTAAAGATTTTTAAACCTTTCAACTGTGGCTGTTTTGTGCAGAGATATTTAAGCTCTAGAGTACATTGCATGTATATAGTGACACTGTCCAAGTCACTCCAATAAGCTTTGCTGTTCAGTCACACTTAACATTTGGATAATAATATTGCACAATACTAATTGGACACCCTTTGTCAAGAGCCTTTTTAGTAGCTGATATTAGTGGGTGGTGGCAGCTGGTACTACCTTTTAGACTGGGCAGAAAAGGGGCACAGCTGGAGAATCTGTGCCAGTCTTCCCCAGGAGTGTCTATGTGTTTGTATATAACTCATATTTCAAAGTGTGTGTGTGTGTGTGTGTGTGTGTGTGTGTGTGTGTGTGTGTGTGTGTGTGTGTGTGTGTGTGCGTGTGTGTGTGTGTGTGTGTGTGTGTGTGTGTCAGCTACTTGGGCAGGGACATGAAGCACTTGTTGGATAGAGAGGATGCTTAAGGTTTTAGCTTGCCCACTAGGCTGAGATCTGGACCCTATAGCTCTGCCAGTGGGGAGTCTTATTGGTCTCTGGAGATAAAGCAAGAAACCATCCCCAGACTGACTGTGATCTCTGTGTGCTCTTAAGGGAAATTGCACTTTACTGTGCATGTATTTGTTATCCTCCCCTATGTGAAAGCTCCTCACTGGTGTTAGTGGTGAGGACTGAGGCTCCTTGACTGCTGGGTCAGTGCATGGGTGTCACAGGGTGAATCTTAGTTTTGAAGAGGGGCACGTGGTTGAATACAACAAATCAAATGACATTCAGAATGAGAACAATGATGAAAGTGCCCCTTTAGGGGTAACCCTCAGGAGATCAGAGAGGCTACAAAACCAGAGACAACAAGACCCCAATACCATCAGGATGAACCAAGGGACTTATACCAATTGTTACCCCAACCAGGGGAGGACAACACAGGGGAGAGGGACAGGGAGGGTGTGGGCAAGAGGGTTGAGATGGTAATGAATTGTGATGTTATTGATGCTAATGATAAAAAACAACAACAATGGTCTGTGTCAAATTGTTTATAATGACATTGTGATTTTAAAATCTACAGTTTAAGTGGACACATTGTTACTAAGGAATGCACCAATCTGTTTCAGAAAGGCCTACATTTTGTACCACTATGTCTAGCAAATATTGAAAGTACGTTATTAGATCTTAAACGGTATGTCAGAAAATTGAATTTACATTTTTTCCTTGAAGGGGATAAACATACTAACCAGATAGTAGGGTATAAAAAATCCAGCATTTTTATCCCCCTCTAGATCCAGTTTTACACCTTTTTGAAACTATGTGTATGAATGATATTAGACAAATGTTGACCAAGAGGGTAGAAACAACATCAAATTTGATGGGGGGATGGGATTACACTCTTGAACAATATAGCTAACAAAAGTCCATTAGGGTTATGAAACCCCAGGGGGTGGACTTACTCTAACGGGCCATCAGCTATATGTGGATAAAATACTAATGCTTTTGTACAGTGAAAGTTACGAGGAAGTGTCTTTAAACGAGCTAAATATAGCCTATAGACACATAGATAGTGTTAAACGACTTGTTACTTGATAACCAAATCACTACTAGTGAATTGCACTACCTCATGCAGACCTGTCTCTGGATACCAACTATTTTTGGTAAACCGAAAATCCATAAGAGTATTACTGATCCCCCCCCCCCCAGACCTATTGTAGATGCCAAGGCATCAAAAACTTTGACTATGGCCAAATTTGTGGATTTTCATTTAAAAGATTCCCTTTTAAAATTCCAACATATAATAAAAAACTCATGGGACTGTCTAAGAAAAATTAGGAGGGAATTATACTTTGATTGATTGATCTTTGTTACCATTGATGTAAAAGACTTGTTTACCATGATCCCACAAGATGAGGGACTATAGATGTTATATAATTTCCTATGTAACAATACTAGCCTAGGGCACCCAAGAGTTTAGATGTTCAGGGTACTAAAAGAGTTGATTCTAGAAAACAATTTCATTACTTTTGACAATCAATTGTTCAGACAAAAAACAGGAGTAGCAATGGGGGCCATGTAGACGAGGGTAAGGCAATTCACACAGCCTATCTAGATCTCGCCAAGGCATTTGATGCCATCCTCAACAGGAGCACAGGACAATAACTTTCTTGGGTGGTGAAAGCCAGGGAACCTTGTTGGCTAGACTTACATAGGCCCTTGGGCCGATAGCCTAGTACTTACCTATGAACCTATAAACCTATGTGCCCCCATTTTTGCAAATATAGTTTTAACCCAAAGGGAAGTGACTACAGTCTTCCCCTCTGAACTATTTAGACCATTTAAATTCTATGGTCAGTACCTGGATGATATTCTAATTTTTTGGGAAGGTGCCCAGAAACAGCTGGATGAATTTTTCCAGTTCCTTAATTCGAGTACCTCCTTTCTCCAGTTTACCATGGAGAAAAATGATGAGGTGGTTCATTTTTTAGATATCTCTATTGCCAAGGATAGAATTCACTAGGGTTTTACATTGACATTATACAGAAAACTAACTTACTCTAATTCCCTGTTACACTTTGAGAGTGGGCATCTAATATATCAGAAAAGGTCCCTAGTCAAAGGCCAATGTGTGCGATTAGCTGGTCAGTGACATCAACACATTTTGTGAGGAAAGGGATACCTTGAGGGAGATGTTAGTCAGGAGGGGTAACCCGGTTACCTTTATAGACCTAATTTTGGATGAGGTAACAAGGAAGAGACAAGGGGGGCAATTTTTTCCCATTGTTAGGAACACAGGAACAGGTGTGCATTCAAACTAGTGAACCCACAACTCCTGAAGTGAATACTTCAAAACCTTTTAACAACACAATGATGTTGTCTTTTAATTCACAGTTTTATGACATCAAGGACATTGTTACCAAGAACTGGGTCATTTCTAGGATGGAAAATGATTATCTGAAGAAGATGGGTGACAAACTTGTAGTTGTATATAAAAAAGATCTTTGCTTCAAGAATTTGTTAAAAAGAAAGAAGAGAAAAATAGTAACAAAAAAGGTGGGATGAAAAAATGCAGGCATTGTTCACAGTGTCACTACATTTTTGTTAGTGAAATTGTCCAGATTGTTGGGTTTGGTAAAATCACCTTAAAACATAAATGTAATTGTTGCAGCAAAGTATAGTATACATAGCTGTATATCAATGCTGTGGTTGATTTTACATAAGAAAGACCATTAATGCATTTAGGAAATGTATTTATCAACACGTTTATGATATACAAAAAGGTAACCTGAACAAAGTTTTAGCAAAACATATTTATGACTTTCCTGGTCATCATTTTAAATTTTCAGCTATTGACCAGGTTGCAAACAATATGAGAGGCGGTCCCTTTGATTTATTCTTAGAATATAAGGAGTTAATGTGGCAGTTGAGAGTCAATGCCACCTATCCCCCTGGACTTAATGACGTAGTTTCTATTTCTAGGTGTTTTTTAAAACTTAAAGCTGAGTTCCATCTGTAATTGACTTCATTACAGATTTCTTATAGGTACCTTTTGATAGGTACTTATATGAGGTTAAACTTTGTAAAAAAGTTGTTATATGTGTGGATGTTTTTGATTGTGTATGAATATGATTTATTTTATGACACACATACTTGTACACACTAATATTTGTTGCATTTTAATGGTTGGTTTAGGCACCAGTGGATTTATTTTTACCTGGCCCATTTAGGGGTTAGTGTTGGTATGGTGTTGCTGAATAGCAGTTTGTATTCATATGCATGCATACATATATATATATATATGTGTGTGTGTGTGTGTTTGTGTGTGTGTGTGTGTGTGTGTGTGTGTGTGTGTGTGTGTGTGTGTGTGTGTGCATGTGTGTATACAAAAAATATCTGCAGAGAAGCACAGAATGATACAATGTGGTTGTAAATGTATTTTATTTTTCTGCATCTGCCTATAGAAGATGTAACTGTTAACTAAGATGGTGTGATTTTAATCACAAGCAGTCATATGACTTAGCTTCAGTATAAAAAGAAGTTGTTCATGGTGTCATTTTATTCTGAGGAAGTCAAAGGTGTAATACTGACGAAAGCGCTAAATTAAACTTTTTTGAAGTCTTGTTTTATCTCCCATGTGCGTCCTTTGGTTTTATCAGTTTCTGGAGTGTTTTACTTCTTAAGAATACTAAGATACGAGGAAAGATTGTTCTATGGAGACTGCTGATACAAAAATTACTAGTGAAGGGAAATATGCCTTATAAAAGTAAAAAAAGATAGGATGTGTTTGTATTGTGGGCAATTTGAAAGTGCTGAGCATGTGTTTTTGGGATGTAAAACAGTTAAAAGGATATGGAAAAAGTTTTTAGATTGGAATTGTGCAGAGGGATTTAAAGAAGTAAATAATATAAACATGGATACAATACAATTTGTGTCTTACAAGAATAAAAGCAAAAATTATATCGAGAAAATTGATAGAAAATGTGTATTATATGGATAATCTGGAATCAAAGAGTGAAGAAAATTATGTTTAATCAAATAATGGGACTTTGCTATGATGTTAAAAAATAAGGTTTTGGTTGTAGAAGTTAGAGTGCGGAGTCAGAAAAAAAATGAATATTGTATCTGTGAGGAAAAGCATGATAGAAAAGTATATTATTAATGTAAATATTATAAATATGTGAATAAGTATGTATATTTTAGTTAAAGAATCCCTACTCTTTTCAATGGGTACCTATCATTTAATCAAAGCTCCAATTTTCCACGCATCAATTCATTGAACTTAAAGTATCAAATACCATTTCAGCAAAAAATTACATCATCAATTTTTTTCCCAGGGAAGGGAGTTAGTTGGCCGTTGTAACAAATTTGCCATTTTCCCCAATGTAGTGCAACCTCAGAGTTAGAATATATAATTAGGGGTGTGTGGGGGATGAGTTTAAAGTAATGTAATTTGTGCTACGATTGCTCTGGTGGCCAAGTAGTTTTTTTTCCCCTGAGAAATCTTCTCAGTTATGTAATTCTTTGCTGAAATTGTATTCAGTGCTTTACGTTCCGTGAATAGGCATGCAGTGAATTGGGGTTTCAATGAAATGACATAGATCCCTTTTCAAAGGTGTCATGGGATCTTTTACATCCACCTGAGCTACAACCAACTCAAGTAGATGTGGCCTCAGTTTAACATCTCATCCAAAGGACAGATAATTTTTGGTACGAAAATATTGATGCTTTCTGCATATTGAGAATACGGATGTTGACTGGATATGGTTAATTGCCTTCCTTTTCTATAAATATCAAGTATACTTTTATTATTAAATGCCATTATTTTGTAATTAGACTTTCTTGACATTAACAGTACATTTACAGAATTAGTAATGTTGCAATATTTTGTTATGGTAATGATTATATAATTTTACTAAGTATTCATATTAATTGCATATCAGTTGACTGTAAGATATGTTTAACACTGTAAATAATAAAAGATAAAATTCTTCATATTTTACTTTTAAACAAAAATAATCATGTGGATTATTAATTACTGTACTGATATAACTTTATAACATATGTTAAGTTTATTAATATATTATTACTTAATGTATCTTTCTTGTCTTTTGGATGATGTCTGGAAAAAAGAGAAAGAACAACTGTGTTAAGTGTTTTTGCTATAATTTTGTTTGTATTGTTTATTTAGTTTTGTACATTTTGCTATGTGTTGTTTGTTTCTTATTTAAATGTGAGAAAATGATTCACAGAGAACAAGTAAGGCAAAAAAGCTGCTTTAAGTGTTCAGTTTAAAGATTTTTATCACCTTTTAATTTACTGTGAATTGGAGCTACAGGGAGCTGCGGTCCTCTTTGCCATCAAACATGAATTTTATACCTCATTAATAGAGTACTGGCAAGTAAATGTGTCCAGAAGGAGACTTCAATATCAGTAACAGCATGCTTCACAAATGTGTATGCTGCTTTCCTAGTAATACAGCATTAAAGAGTCCACAAAGAGAATCATTTTAGTGTCTCTTTCAAGAGCTGAAAGACAGATATATGTACATAAAAAGCAAAAAGGAGCTATGACTACTACAAATATTACATTAATAGGTAAAGCTTTCAAGTACATGTTCTTCTTCAGTACAAATCAACAAATGCAACTTGTACTCAGTATATACATACATATATATATATATATATATATATATATATATATATATATATATATATATATGAAGTATCCAGCATTAATCAATTAAATTAGTCAATTACATGAATTAATTTCATCTAATTAAACTTATTTTAAATACAGACCCCAGAATTAATAAAACACATATATAAAAACACATAAATGCATATATAGTATAACATAATTACTAAAAATCTAACTACTAAAAAGAAAAATCATGTTTAATTTTTAATACAGGTTTTACACTATTATTAACATTTTAAACCTGGTTCACGGGGTCTGTATTAAAGTAATATTTGTGGTGGTTATAGCTCCTTTTTGCTTTTTATGTACTTTGGATGGTTTCATTAGGATATCATTTAGTGGACGAAGCTTTAATAACTTTTTAGACAGATATATGTAAGCAGTAATACCTCCTCATGATTATTCTTAAGTTGGTTTATCTGATGGGATGCTTGATGTTTTTACTTAACTCAGTGTCTGTACTAATTTTATGTGTATTTTAAATACTATTTTAATATGTTTTTGCATTTATGCAGTGTTTTACTTGTGTATACTGTATCTTTAAAATTTACCTTTTAGGTTGGTATGACTAAGTTTGTTTTCTATAGCTGTGGGGCTAACTTGTCGTATATATTTATTCACTTCATTCCCTGCCTACACTGCTTCATTTTCTGTTTATGAGTTCTGTGCTTTCACTTTCATCAGAAGGTTGTTTTTAACTTTTTGGATGCCTTTTACTGTTCCTGGCCAGGTTTGTTTGTGTCTTTCGGCTATTCCCGGTTAGGGGTCGCCACAGCGGAACTCCGGTCTGCTAATGATTGGCAGTAGATTTTTACGTGCCGAGTTGCCATCCCTGATGCACAACCTTCAATGAAGGTACGCCCATTCACACAGGCCTCCACACAGAAGACACTCTAGCTGAGAATCAAACGGGACAATGTCCAGCTGTGAGGCGACAATGCTACCGCAGCACCACCACCGCAGTTAATGTACTTAAATTAGTGGTTTTAGTGCTCTCCTGATTTCTGTTTTGTTTTATTTCATTTTTATTTTTTGTTTTTATGCAGATTTATTAATGTATTTGAGTCGGGATATGTTTCTGCTGTTTGTGCTTTTCTTTTAATTATTCACTTTTTCTTTTTGGGAGAGGCATTTCTGTGTCTGATAGTTTTTGTCTACTAAATGAAGTTTCAAGATGATATTCATTCATTATGTGAAAGTTGTCTGTGGATGCTTTAGATATATTTTACTGTAATTTTTCTTTCTAGGCAGGATCTTGTCTTTTAGAAGACTTTATAAATACAGCCTAAGTACTGCATCAATGAGTCCAGTCAGGTTTTGATTTCTCATTTGGCCATTTTCTAAGGACTGTTTGATACATTTTGGGTTCATGTTGATCCATCGAAGGTAGTTTCAATGAATACAAAAAAACTGAAATCACTTCACTGAAACCACCTATAATGTACATTGAAAAATGTTTTTTGCAGCGGACAAGCTCCCTTTCACCCACAGTGTGGGGGGACAACTCCAACACCCTGCAGCATTACAAATAACATCTCCAAGGTCAAACAACAGAGGAGAAAAAGGTGTTCTTCCATTGAAAATGGGTTTGGTGAACTGGCTTCTGCTTCTTTGTGTTCACTGAAATCACCTTCGATGGACTGACACAAACTGGCTCACAAAAAAAATCTTTCTTAATGCCCTAATGCCATAACAGTATCTCACAGATCTCACAGGTGATGAGATACTACGCTGTAATGATCCCACCTTCTGTAGACTATACAATTACCCACCTCAGAATATTACATCAAGACTTCACACTGATTAAGTAGGACCTTTGTTAGCCAATATCTCATACTTTTTCATGTAAATAATGTACTTATGCTAATTTATGATGTTTGCATCTTTTTGCATTTGGCCCATTTCACACTTGAAAAGGATCTGCTCTCAAAGAATATAAATAAATAAATTCCCTGCCAGCCTCAGCTCCATGCAGCAATATGGATTTAAATGATTTATAATAATACAGCTCGTCCCTTATCTTCAGCTGCTGCAGAGGCAGTTCTAAGTTAACTCCATGTTCTACATGTCTCTGAATGTAATAGGGCCAAACACCTGGAATTGTTAGATATCCTTACCCACCTCATTTTTCCCAAAGCCTCTCCTCACATGTCATAACCTTCATTCCCCTTACCTTCCTAGTTACCCTCCTCTGTACACTTTCTAACACTGCAGCCGTCCTTCACCAGTTAAAACTCCAGTACCGTACACAATATTCTACAGCCTCACCAGTGCCTAAAAGACAGACATTATCAACTTTCTATCTATGGTTATAATCCCTACTTATGCACAGCAGCATTAGGTTTCTTTTTGCTGCTAGCTGCTACTTTCTCACTGTGTGCCTAATGGTATATATTTTTCTTAATAATAATCTCCAAGTTCTTTTCCTGTTTCCCTTATGGGCATGGTCTACCCCAGGATACCACTACCCAGATGTACTACCATGTATTTGGGAGAACTTGGGTGAATCTACCACTACTTACAGCATGCACCCAACCATTTTAGATCTATCTTCAGGCTCAACCCCTCTCCATGGTACACTTTGGTACTGTAATATCCCCATGGTATACCTAGATGTACCAGACCTTACTGTACCATATAAGATCAAACTATAGCATACCACTCTTTACTACACAGTTCACAATAAAAATGTTTTTGAGTTCACTAGACCTTAAGTCCAGCCTTGTGGCATGAAGCCCTGACTACAACTCAGATTACCTTAGTTCAAATAACATCTTGAGCACTGGAAGAGCTGGGCATGGGAGGATAGGAGTCAGTGGCTTATGGGGGACAGATATGGTGGTCCCAGTCAGCCAACCTACTGCCATGCAGGAGTGAGCTTACACAATAACAGAACTGTAGGTCCAGGGGACATGGACCATGGACTTTATAGTTCCAAGCCAGTGATGTTAGCCCATGTATGGCATGTTTGAAGGCAAATACATACTTCAGAGGAGTACATAGCATACCCCTACAGTGATGTAGGCACTCGTGTTAGCCACTAGGAATGGGGTGTAAGCCATATAGATATCCTCCAAGCAGTTTTTCCATCTCTTTCAACTTTCTGGTTTGGAATCTGCACCTGTGCCTGTTTCCCGCCTTTCCTATAACTAGCCTAGTCTGGTTACAGCATTGCTGTATCCAGGATTGTTAGTAAGCTTCTGAGCCCCCCAAGCCTTTCTGTGTTAGAAGGAAGCCTTCTAGCTTATCAGTGGGAGTGGTAAGCATTAGGTAGCCTATCTACCACAAGAGGAGCGGTTGCTGGCTCAGAAATTGTAGCTATTGGCCGTTTGTGCAGTTTTTTTTCCATCTCCTTCAACTTTCTGGTTTAAAAGCCGCACTTGCACTTGTTTCCTACCTTTCCTGTAACTAGCCTAGTCCAAATACAGAGTTGCTGTATCTAGGACTATTGGTAAGCTTCTGAGCCCCGCAAGCCTTTCTGTGTTGGAGGAAAGCCTTCTAGCTTATCAGTGGGAGTGGTAAGCACTAGGTAGCCTGTCTACCACAAGAGGAGTGCTTCTTGGCCCAGAAATTGTAGTTTATTGATCATTTGGACAGTTTGTCCATCTCTTTCAACTTTCTGGTTTAAAAGACAACATCTGAATTTGTTTCCCATCTTTCCTGTAAATAACCATCTGGGAAGCACTAGAAAGCCTTAAACTGATACAAGCCTTCTAGCTTAAAAGAGAGACTTTGGAGTGATTAAGTATCAGTTTTTTGTACTTTCTTGCTGTACTTAACTGTGTTCTGCCTAAACGCTGATTTTCCAGCATTTATTGTGATTCAAAAGCTTGTTTTTTATTCACATATTGTACATAGCTGACTGCCTGCACTTTTAAAAAGTCGTTTTTTGTTTAAATAATTTGTTTAACTGCTGTAGGCTACACACTAAAGTGTGATAGCCTTTTCTGATTGTTTATAGTTGTTTAAAGCTGTTTTAAGTGTATTTTTTACTGTTTTTGCCTTGGGCCAGATTCAGGAAGGCTTACACGGAGTTCAAGAGTAGTGTAAGCCTCCGTGTAAGCCTCCTGATTCAGCAACAGCCCAAATCTCCGTGTAAGAGACAGCTAACACGTCTCTTACACGGGGTGGGCGTGGAAATGCTCAATACCTCATTTGCAGCTCCAAGATATGCAAATGAGGTATGTGAGCGATCCACGAAGCCCAAACCAGTCCGTGTAACGGACGTGTTAGCTGCAGAAATGTACTCAGCTGACAACTGAGTACATTTCTGCAAAATTAAAAACGGAGCTATGTCAGCTCCAAATAAAGGGTGCATTTGTTATATTAAGTATGCCAATGGCCAAATATGTGGCCATTGGCATGAGAAAGTGTTGCAAAAAAAAGTTATATAACTTTTTTTTTTTTCACGGATTTATGTGTTTAACTGTAGCACACCCGCGCAAATGGGGTGCGCTACCTAAAACTGAAAACCGAAGCTTATAAGCCCACAATTGTGGGATTTATGTATTACATGAAATGTCAATGGAGGGACTTGCAGAGCAAAAACAATATGGCCTCCGTTTAGTGGTTGTCAAGGGGGGGAAGCTCCGTGTAAGATATGTAACTAAGCATTACTAGGCAATCCTATGTAAATGAGGCTTACAATACTGAATCACACTGCCACATAAGTAATGAGCACTTTCTGAGTCGTGTAAGAGTTAGAGAAGAGGGAGGAACAGAGTAAGAGGTAGGTGACATCATGAGAGGGAAGGATAGAAAGAAATGTACCAGATTGGAGGGCAATGTAAGGTAAGAGATGACAGACAGACATCAGGGAGGGAGGTGTGTCCCAACAGAACACTAGGAATGTCAAGAAATTGAGGGCATACGCTATCCCTACACTCTAAGTTTCTTGAAATACGTGCATCTGGCGTGTGCAGCGTGTAAGGCAGGTTCAACATGTGGGAGCGTGTTGCAAACTGTTTACAACGGTTTCTGGCGTGCATGTGTGTAAGGCGGTGTCTTGGCGTTTAGCATGAATCAGCCTAGCTAACACCGTGTAAGGATGTGTCTTGGCGTGTAACACCGTGTAGGGATGTGTACAGCGTTTAAGTTACTGTGGCGTGTTTAAGCCGGTGTGCACATTGCTCCCCTCAGGAAACAGAGAGGAAATAGGAAACAACCAAAATACAGGAAACTGCCAGAAGATACTACTAAAGTTAATTGGTGGAAACAATTAGAAGCAGGCAATTACACAGGCAGACTAGAAGCCCAACCCAGCACTTAAAACACAACAAAGAGCAGTGCAGGCTGTTTCTCACAAGAGATACTGCCAGAAACTAAGCTATCAGAGTTGAAACCTGAAAAAGCTGAACTCAGAGCAGAAATGCTAGGGGCTGCCATAGCTGTTATAATCAGACATAGGCGAATTGCCGAGGGTGGTGATAATGCAGATGCTGACAGACAACCCAGAGTGAGGAGAAGGAGAAGAGTATACAGGCCTAGGGTCACCTACCATGGGTTACATGAGCTGGAGATAGTAGAGCTATAGAGTGGACAGAGAGCTCCTGCAGCAGATTGTTGAGCTGTGCAGGCCACGCCTCACACACAGAACCAACAGAGGGGAACCCATCCCAGTGGAAACCAAGGTATGTGCTGGCCTAAGAATACTAGCAACAGGTACCTTTCAGAGACCAACTGGCGATATGATGGGGATATCACAGGCATCAGCCTCCAGGGTACTGCACCAGTTCCTGGATGCCATGTCACCACATGTCAGTGATCATATATATGTCCCTAGTGACCGTGAGGTTGTGTCCAGCAATATGCGTCTCTTCCAGCAAATAGCGGGATACCCTGAGGTGCTGGGTGCAATAGACTGCACGCACATACGCATCAAGGCACCAGCCGGTGAGCGGGGTAGAGTCTACATTAACCGCAAGGGATACCCCTCCATCAACTGCCAGGTCGTGTGTGATGCCCAGGGCATAATAATGAATGTGTGTGCTGGCTGCCCTGGTAGCTACCACGATTCCCACATCTGGCATCTGACGGAGCTGTACCAATCATTTGCCAATGGGGACTTCCCACACGGACACCTAGTGGCGGATGGTGGTTATGCACTTGAGCCGTGGCTGATGACACCCATCAGAAATGCACACACACCGAACAGGAACGCCATAATGAGGCACACGCACAAACACGTAATATCATAGGCGTGTGTTTGGGCTGCTCAAGTCACGGTTCCGGTGTCTGGACACGTCTGGTGGAGCTTTGCAGTACACACCAACTACATGTACCCAAATGATCATGATATGTGCTATGCTACATAATATGATCCTGCGGAAACAGCTGCAGCAGGACCAGCACAGGGCTGGGCCAAACATCCCCCCACCATTGCCAAGGCCACCACAGGCAGGGGGTGACTTGGAGGAGGAACAACCTGACCTTGTCCCAGTAGGCAGAAGGAGGCGTGCCCAGTATGCCCTGGCCTTGGCAAAGAGGCAACGCATAGCACATATGCTTGGTCAGTAGGAACACTGGGACTGATACCCGCTCTGACTCACTCATACAGTAACAGGGATGCTTAACATGACACAACCTGCTTCCAAACGTACAGGGAGTGTAGTATGTGTATCCGACAGAGGTGGCCCTGCAGCACCACCTGAGGCATGAATGCCATGTGTTAAGTAATGTAATATCATGTACAATATGCACACCTGAGGACCCCAACTAACATCCATATCCACTCATATGACCCTGTGGATACAGCTGCACATCATACAGTGATGTACATGTGCAAACACATGGAACAAGATACAAAATGAGGGTGACTAGCAATACATAGCATGGATAACCACGCACCCATGTTTGTACCACAACAAGAAGCAACATGGAATAGCCATGGTCAAAACCAATGGCTAAAACCGACTACTACTATATAGCTTGCTGCAGACCACTGTCCTAATAGCAGGAACTGCCCAAGGCCTATGTTCACAGGTTCATACTAGACTATCTGCTCTAGGGCATTTATAAGCCTAGCCCAGAGTTTTGTGGCTTCTGCCACCCGTGCAAGTTGATGGATAATATGCCCATTATTTTGCTGTGCCTCTGTCAAGCAGTGATACTGAGGTTATCCCTGGGGTATACCTGCAATCTCCCATCCATTGGTCACAATCTCACTTGAACAAAGCCAGTGAGGTGCTCAGCCTCACATGTACCAGGATGTTGTTCCACAGCATATGGACTCTCTGGGTGAGGAATCTGTCCCTTCAGCACATCCTATTAATATCTGTGTTGAGGTTTAGGTCTCCTGCCCTTGTAGTTCTGATGGATGTACAGGTCTTGAGGTGAAGCATGTTCATTAATCCTGGGTTGGACATAGTCTTGTATGTCAGGCACAGGTCACCTCTGAGCAGACAGTAGCGACTGAATACAGCTGGAATTCCTTCAGTCGGGCAGCATAAGAAATATGTTTGAGACCCTTTCACCTCCTGTCGAGGAATATGTGGGCCCATCCAATCTGAATGGGGCATTGTATGCAATCATTGGTCTGATGAGTGATGAGTACAGGGGAACAGTGACCTCCCTTGATCTAGATGTGAATCACTGCATGATGAGGTGGCCAATGTAGAAGGCCTTCCAAACTACCCTGGCAATGTGAGTGTCAAACAAAATGTCACTGTCAATCTGGGTGCCCAGGTCCCTGATAATGTACATTGTGCTTACAGGATTGCCACCTAGATGGGAAGTAGTGGTAACCTTGTTCTTCCTGAAGGGTATGGCTATGCATTGTTTAGTGTGTAATGCAAGGCCATGGCTGTGGCACCAGTTAGCCGTCTCTATGAAACCCTTCTGAAGGATGTCTGTGTCAGATGGGTTTCCAACTATGCTTCCCAGTTTGCAGTCATCTTCAAACTTTGTCAGCCATAATCCTCCTGTGCTTGCTCGTACTTCTGAAAAGTAGATACTGAACAAATGTGGTCCCAGGACTGAGCCCTGTGGGACACCACTTGTCACAGCTCTGGAGTGTGAACTGGCACCAGCAACTTTGACCCTGTGTGTTCCGTCACTTAGCCAGTTTGCAACCCATGCTGTGATGTATGGGTTCACAATTAAGCTGGTGATGTTTTCAATGATACCTGAGTGGGGTATTGGTTGAAAGCCTTTGCCAGGTCAAGGTAGGCTGTGTGGACTGCCTTGCCCACGTCAATGGCCTGGGTGAGTGTTTTGAGAAAGTCAACCAAGTTTAAAAGGCATGATCTGCCCTTGACAAAGCCAAACTGGATTGGACCCAATGTCTGCAAGTCCCCTATGTCTTCATTTAGAATTCCCATTATGATCCTCTCCATAGCCTAGCAGAACAGGCTTGTCAAGGGGATGGGATGGTAGTTTCTGGGGTTGGTGGAGGCACCACCTTTGTGAGGTGGGTCCACCATTGATGTATGCCACTCCTTGGGAACATATCCTGAGGTGAGGCTAAGATTAAACAGCTGCCCTAACTGCGGGTGTAATTACTCATTGAGTTCATGGAGCACACAACCGGGGACACCATCAGGTCCCATGGATAAAGTGTTTTCTGCCTTGGATTGAGCAGTTCCCACCCCAGCAGTGGAGATGTTTGGGGCTAAAATCCTCTGGTGTGCATACCCCCAGTTGGGGAGGGGAGAAATCTGCACTGAACCTGTCAGCCAGTATGTTGCCAATGTCTGTAGGTGCAGTGATATCAACATCATTCTGAACTAAGTCTGAGCATATCTGGGAGTTTCCTCCCAGGTTTCAAACATAGGTAAAAGGCCTCATGATTGTCCCTGGAGTCCTGAGTGCGTTTACTCTCAAAACATGCCTCGCATGATTGTATGGGGAACCCAGCGTTTTACTCACAATGAGCAGGGGTGTCTTCCCCCATACGGATTACACTCTATCGTGTAGTAGCTCCTTCCTTGTGTTGTACAGCTTGTTTATGGCTAGGGTCCACCAGACTGGATGCTTGCCTGTGGTACAAAGAGTCATTATTATTTTGGATTGCCTGAACCATGCAGTCCTGGAGGTGCTGGTAGAAGGCATTTCTAAGTGATACAGTGGCTTGGGTAATGGTGTCCGCTGGCCTGGGGCCTTGAAAGAGACCACACCAGTGCTCAGAAATGTGAAGTCGGCATTTGACAAGGTCTTCACCGTTTCCTTTCCCATCTGGGGTGTGGGTGGGATGTGGACTCCCACTGAGAGTAGTCCATGATCTGATCTCACCAATGATGGGTATACATCTGGTGTTGAACAGTGTGACCCCATGTTTGTGATGATGTGTTCTAGTATGTTGCCTCCACTTGAGGGATTGGGACCAGTTGTTCCATGGCATTTCAGTGTATGAACTCTTGGAACCTTTGTGTTAGAGTGTTGTGGCATGATTAGTGATCCCAGTCCATATGTGGATAGTTGGAATCACCCAGTAGGATGGTGTTTGGAGATACATTTATCCCCTTCAGTGTTTGCAGGATAGCTGTGTGAGGTACCTGAGTTTGAGCGGGTGGCATGTAACATGCTACAAACTGCAGAGCAGTCTTGCCTACGGTCACTGGCACCTGGATGGTCTCCGATGCATAGTGTGTTGCCACCAACCATGAGGTGAGGGTGTCCTTGATGAATATGGACACCCACCATCCTTCTTGTTGTTGTCGGGATGCTGGTGCCGGAATGCATGAGATGAGGTAACACCCGATAGTGCTGGGGTGCTGTCAGAAACTGTGAACCAGGTTTCAGGCACAGCACAGACATCAATGTGCTACATACTGAGAAGGGCATAGAGTGTGTGCAGCTTGAGGTAGAGACCTTGGGCATTGAGCAGCATCAGCCGTAGTGTCTTTCCTTTACTGTGTTCTAGGGTGGTAGGTGTAGAATCCTATTTCCAGTTGTGATTGTATGGTCCATGCTGTCTGACATCTAGCTAAGGGGAGGTCATTCTGGTTTTGCAGTTATCTTTCATCACCAGTAGAAATTACCACAACAGCCCCTGTGGGTGTACCTCATGCACACACATCCAGCACCTGTAAAGTCCACAACAGTACCTCACCAGGAGTATGACAGAGCTGGAACACATGTAATGTGTAGTCTGATTAAACAGAGTGCAGCTCCACACACTGCCATGATGTCCACCCAGATGCAAGCTGTGCCTGACGTAGAAAGCCATGTCCAAACTGGAATCAATGCACATGCTGCACCTTGTACAATCTGAATGGCAGGTAGCTATGCACATGAGGGAACTGAACCCCAGCACTGACATATATAGGACAGGCTGTACTGCATTATCCAAAACACAGAAGCCACCCCCACACATGAGTAAACTAACACTACAGGTTGTCCATAAAGACACTGGTTGAGTCCCCTCAACAGGAATCCTAATGAGTGGATGGGAGATGGGAGGTTTACCCTGGGTATCAATGTTATGTCACAGGTAGACAGAGGCACAGTATACTAAACAAGACATATGACATGTCAAACTACGCTTACAATGTGTTGATGGACAAACACATTCTCCGACTAGCATTAGGTCAAGATACCTCTTGAACACAGCCAGCAAGGTGCTCTGCCTCAAATGGACCAGGATTGTATTCCACAGCATAGGGAGTCTCCGTGTGATAACTCCATCCCTACAACATGTCCAACATACATCCCTGCTAAGGTGTCAGTCACCTGCACTAGTGGTTCAGGTGGATCTTCTGAGTCTGAGGTGGAGCATGTCCATTAATCTCTGTTTGGACATGGCCTCGCATGTCAGGCACATGTCACCTCTAAGCAGATGGTATGTGAGTGAATAGAGTGTGAGTGTCTTCAATCTGGCAGCATATGACAGCTGTTGTGGTTCCTTGATCCTTTAGGTGGGGGACAGTCAGGGTGTCTCCAATTGCTGCAGATGTTGGGTGAGATACAGCCAGAATAGGGCATTTGACTTGATCACCGGTCTGATAACTGAAGAGTACAGGGGAACAATGACCCACTAGATCTGGATGTGAATCCCATCCTTATCAGGTGGGCAATGTAGAAGGTCTTCCTAGCCACTTTAGCAATGTGAGTCTGAGAAGAATGGCGACTGTCAACCTGGGTCCCCAGGTCCGTGATAACCTCCTCTGTGCTTAGAGGATTGCCACCAATATGGTAGCTTGGGGTCACCTTGCTTTTCCTGAAGGGTATGTCTACACATGTTGTGCACTCTGACTTCAGGCCATGGCCCTGGCACCAGCTATCAGTTACTGTGAGTCCCTTCTGAAGGATATCTGTGTGTGATGCACTGTCCACTATGGTGCCCAGTGTGCACTCATCTGCTAACATTGTCATCCAAAGTCCTCCCATGTTGGCCTGTTCTCATGGGAAGTACATGACAAACAATGGTGGCCAAGGACTGAGCCCTGTGTGACACCACCTGTGACCAGCCTGGAGTCTAACATAGTGCCAGCAACTCTAACCCTGTGGGTCCCGTCCCTAAGCCAGTTTGCAACCCATCTTGTGACATATGGGTTTACATTTCAGTGGTGAGGTCTTTCCACAATACCTGAGTGGGGTATTGTGTTGAAAGTGTTAGCAAGGCCAAGGTAGGTTGTATGGACTGCCTTTCCCCAACAATGGCCTAAGTGACCAATTTGAAGATGTCAACCCAGTACAAAAGGCATGATCTGCCCCTGACCAAGCCAAAATGGGATGGGTACAATGTCTGCATGTCCCCTATATCTTTGTTTATGAGCTCAATTATGATCCTCTCCATAGATTTGCAGACTACACTTGTTAAGCTTATGGGGCAGCAATTAACAGGGTCTGTAGAGGCACTGCCTTTGTGCAGATGTGCACAACTGGACCTTAACCAGCCTGTTGTGCACACTATGGAAATGTAAATCAGTGATAGGACTGAAGCCCAGGATACTGACCACCACAGTGAAAGTACTGAAACACTACACTAGACAGTGCTACAGTGTTAGGTCAGTATGAACGGATGTTGACAATTGTGTGCAAAGTATCCCATGCAAAACCTGCAGGCACAGTATACTCCCAGTTTTGTTCACACAAAAAGCATTCGGACAGTAACTACACAACATGGCACAGAACACACAACCATAAAATGGAGGTATTTGTTGAAGGTCACACTCATCCACAAATGTGATGGGCTGCAGAGTTCAACATATGTAAAGCCCACACTGGGCATGCTCACACACTTAGATAAATGAGACATCTTTCACACAACATGCCACAGGAAGGCTGAACTGGGCATGCTCACACACTTGGTCCAAATGTTACCCCTAGCAAATGTGAAAACACACCAGAGGATGGTCGTCCCCCTGTCTAGACACTGATCATGTAAGCACCCTATAAGTATATTGGAGAAAAGGATTCTTTCAGTAATCCGAATAGCGTGCCGTGCTAATGCGTCTGTCTCTAGTGTCTTAACATAGTTAGGTAGGGGTTTGAATCCGGCAGATGACAAGTGTGTGTGAAGGGAGTAAGTGTGTGGGTATGAAAATAACATCCCTTTTGGCAACTGGGAAAACACACCACAGGATGATCATTCCACTTTCTAAACTCTGATGATGTCAGCACCCTATAAGTATATCAGGGGAAAGGACTTTCCCCAGTAATGCGAATAGCGCGCCGTGCTAATGCGTCCATCTCTAGTGTCATAACATAGTTAGGTAGGGGTTTGAATCCAGCAGGTGGCAAGTGTGTGTGAAGGGGGGTAAGTGTGTATGAAAGAAACATCCCTTTTGGCAACTGGGAAAACACACCACAGGATGATCATTCCACTTTCTAAACTCTGATGATGTCAGCACCCTATAAGTATATCAGGGGAAAGAACTTTCCCCAGTAATGCGAATAGCGCCGTGCTAATGCGTCCATCTCTAGTGTCATAACATAGTTAGGTAGGGGTTTGAATCCAGCAGGTGGCAAGTGTGTGTGAAGGGGAGTAAGTGTGTATGAAAGAAGCATCCCTTTTGGCAACTGGGAAAACACACCACAGGATGATCATTCCACTTTCTAAACTCTGATGATGTCAGCACCCTATAAGTATATCACGGGAAAGGACTTTCCCCAGTAATGCGAATAGCGCACTGTGCTAATGCGTCCGTCTCTAGTGTCTTAACATAGTTAGGTAGGGGTTTGAATCCGCAGATGACAAGTGTGTGTGAAGGGGTAAGTGTGTGGGTATGAAAGAAACATCCCTTTTGGCAACTGGGAAAACACACCACAGGATGATCATTCCACTTTCTAAACTCTGATGATGTCAGCACCCTATAAGTATATCAGGGGAAAGGACTTTCCCCAGTAATGCGAATAGCGCTGTGCTAATCGTCCGTCTCTAGTGTCTTAACATAGTTAGGTAGGGGTTTGAATCCGCAGATGACAAGTGTGTGTGAAGGGGTAAGTGTGTGGGTATGAAAGAAACATCCCTTTTGGCAACTGGGAAAACACACCACAGGATGATCATTCCACTTTCTAAACTCTGATGATGTCAGCACCCTATAAGTATATCAGGGAAAGGACTTTCCCCAGTAATGCGAATAGCGCTGTGCTAATGCGTCTCTAGTGTCTTAACATAGTTAAGTAGGGGTTTGAATCCGCAGATGACAAGTGTGTGTGAAGGGGGTAAGTGTGTGGGTATGAAAGAAACATCCCTTTTGGCAACTGGGAAAACACACCACAGGATGATCATTCCACTTTCTAAACTCTGATGATGTCAGCACCCTATAAGTATATCAGGGGAAAGGACTTTCCCCAGTAATGCGAATAGCGCTGTGCTAATCGTCCGTCTCTGGTGTCTTAACATAGTTAGGTAGGGGTTTGAATCCGGCAGATGACAAGTGTGTGTGAAGGGGTAAGTGTGTGGGTATGAAAGAAACATCCCTTTTGGCAACTGGGAAAACACACCACAGGATGATCATTCCACTTTCTAAACTCTGATGATGTCAGCACCCTATAAGTATATCAGGGGAAAGGACTTTCCCCAGTAATGCGAATAGCGCTGTGCTAATCGTCCGTCTCTAGTGTCTTAACATAGTTAGGTAGGGTTTGAATCCGGCACATGACAAGTGTGTGTGTAGCGGGGTAAGTGTGTATGATTAATATATCCCTTTTGGCAACTGGGAAAACACACTACAGGATGCACATACCCATTTCTAAACGATATCACAATTATGTATGGCTTTTGATTACAGACATGCCATGTGTGTTGTGCACACACAGAATGCCCATGTATGTGGGTTGTCCCTCACAATAATGCATGACATTGATTACACCGGTTATGGCAATGAACACATGATGTATGTGTGTGCCAAATACACATATGTACCTGTGACTTTCAATAGTTACCATGTGTGATGCCTGCCACATGTGAATACATGGTATTTGCACAGGGTAACATTATGACCGTGGTCTTCTGTGCAGATGCTGCATGTGGGATGTGTATATACAGTGTGAGATGTAGATGCTATCAGCCTAGTAGTGAGGGATGCACACCTGGTCTGGGGCATAAGGTCTACATGTTGTTAATGTACAGGAGCTGCATGTTTTCACCTGTTGTGGTAGTGGTAAGACAGTATTCCATAGCAATGCAGTGACTGCATGCTAAGAACCATTCAGCTAGGGTGTTGTAGATACACTTATTCATTAGCATTCAGTAATTTGTCGGAATCCCTGGTGAGGGTCTGATGCTAACCAAGGTCAGGGGTCTACCAGCCTGTGTCACTTGCTCAGTGATCCCTTCCATGTTCCCTATCACGTATCCCAGTGAGCGACATCCCACATCAGCTGTGGTGGCATGGACAATGACTGAGTCATATGTGTCCATGCATCTGACTGACTTGTATGTTGTTGTTACAGTTTGGCCATGTGTTTCCATCTCATACATGTGATGTACATCAATGGGTAGGGATAGGGTTGACTGTGTACATGTGGCAGCTGTGACATTACTACATGACACACATATTCCACAACTGTACCATAGAGGTGACTGACAACTGACCTTTGCACATGCTACCAGAGTATTGAGATTACATTGGTGATTGACAGCACATGGGCCAATGGTGAAAAAGAGACATAGGTCCATAGGTTCGTACAGGGATATCTGCCCAGGGCATGTATCCACCTAGCCAGAATGTGCGTGCCTTTCAACATGCATTGTGAATCTGTCTTGCTATGCCCTTTTCCAAGGTTAGTATACTGTGCCTCTTTCTCACAGTGACACATAAGTGATACCCAGGGTAACCCTACAATGTCACATCCAGTCATTAATATCGCTCTTGAGGATAGTCACTGAGTCAGTCCGCCTAACCTCTATTGGGATAATAATCAGGAATGAAGGGTGCCTCTGAGTTGTGAATGTGCCCCTCCACCATGTCCTATGTATATCACTCCTGAAGTTCATGTATTTCCAGCGTGTATCCTGGTGGGATCTGGATATTCTGAGATGCAGCATGGCCATTACGTGAGGGTATGACCTGGCCTTCTATGTAAGGCACAGATTGCCTATGAAGAGGCAGTATGTCACTGAGTAGAGCTGCTGCTACTTTAACCAGTCAGTATGTGGCATCTGTTTGAGCACTTTGATCACCTTGTCGAGGTACATATGTAGTAGCCCCAGTTGCTGCAGGTGTCTGGTAAGGTGCATGCCGACAGGTTCATCATAGTCAATTATGGGCATGATGAGGGATGAGTAAAGGGGCACAATGTCCTCCCTGGCCTACATGTGGATCCCATGATGATGTGGCCCATATCACATGCTTACCTAACCACTTTGTCCATGTTGTTGTCAAATGGTAGGATGCTATCAACCTGCGTACCCCAAGGTCCATAATTCCTAGGTCTGCACTTACTGGATTAACACATATGTGGTACATTGTGGTCATTTACTGTTTGACAAAGGGGATGACTATACTCTTTCTGTCATTCATGTTGAGGCCATGGCTGTGGCACAAGTCGTGTGTTTGCAAGAGTCCCTTTGGAGGATGCGTGTGTTAGCTGTTGAGTTGATTATGGTGTTCGGTCTGCAGTCACCTGTGACGTGCTGAGCCACAGTACTTCCATGTTGGCCTGTACCTATGACAAATATATAATGAACATGACAGCCCCTAGGGCTTTGCCTTGTGGGACACCACTTGTACCAGGTTGGAGGCTGACATGGCTCCAGCAATTCTACCATGTGTGTTCTGCCCTTGAGCCACTGTGCAATACCCATAGTGACATAGGGGTTAATATGTACACTGGTGAGCTTCCTAGAATGCACAAGTGGGGTATTGTATCCAAGGCTTATGCAAGGTCCAGGTAGGCTGTGTGGACCTCCTACCCCTTGACAGTGGCCTTGGTGACTGTTTCAAACAAAGCAAACAGGTTTGATAGGCAGGATTTGCCATTGACAAAGCCAAACTGTGTATGGTGACATGTCTGTAGGTCCACAATATCTAGATATGTGAGGTTCTTGATGATTCTTGCCATAGCTTTGCAGACAAAGCTAGTCAGACATATGGGGAGTAGTGTCCAGGATCCGTGACGGCACCACCTGCATGTTGAGGGACCACTGTTGCTGTATGCCACTCTCTGGTCACATATCATGTATTAAGGCTGGGATTGAACAGTGGTGTTATGTCTGGGTGTAGCTCTTCTTGTGGTTCATGTAGGACACAGCCTGGGACACTGTCTGGTCCCATTGATGCAGTGTTTACTGCTTTGGGAAGGGCATCTCTTACCTGAGCATCTGTGATGTCAGGGGGGGGAAGCACTGTGATGCGAGACATGTGTTCCCTTTTGGTGTGGTGAGGAGAGAAGGCAGCATTGAACCTGTCCACTAGGATGATGGCAATGTCTGTGTGTTTTATATTTTGTGTGACATATTGTATTACCTCTGAGCATATCTGGGTAGTACCACCCAGGTTACTAACATAACTACAGGCAGCCTTGTGATTATCCTCAGTGGCTTGTGGAATCCTCTCTCAAAGATGGCCTTAGACAATCATATGGGTGCCTGTAGTTGTCTTCCAATACTCATCAGTGGTGCCTTCACATTTTGGGAGGTTGTTGTATCATGTAGTGGCGCCATCCTTCTATTGTATAGTGTGTTTATGGCTGGTGTCCGTGCCCAGGACATCTGTCTTTGGAGAATTGGGTCATGCTTTCATATGTGGCTTCATGATCCATGCATTCCTGAATGTGTCCACAGAATGCCTCTATACAGGTATCTGCAGTCTGGTCCATATTTTCAACAGGCCTTGGGCCTTTGAAGGCTTCCACATCATTTATGAGGGGTGTGCACTTGCTTGACATGAGCTGTTGACAGGCGTGCGCACTCCAGACAGAGCAAGAGGAGGGTCACAGTCAGCTACCTGTTGGGACGTACCTCCCTGGACCACATGGAAAGAGACACAGAGGAGCTGTTACAGCACCCTCTCAAACTCAGGTCTCCCACACAGGCTTCATGCTGACACAGGAGAGTTTAGATTACTCTGCAAACACCATCATACTGGGTGATGCCAGCTACCCAAACATAGACTGTGTACATTACACAGGCCACAATACCCAAGCTCTAAGATTCCCATTGATCAGACATTCTTTGGCTATGGAACAGGTAACCAACCTTCCCACAAGAGGGGCAGATATACTAGAGCTGATCTTTACAAACATGAGTAAAAACTAATCACCACTGGGAGTATATCCCTCATTGTTGCAATCAAACCATATACTAATCACACTGGTGTTCTGGATCCCCCACATATGCAAACCTCCAACACATCGATGTGTGTGTGTGGGAAATGTCCCTATTAGCAACCGTGACAGTATCGTACAGGATGCAGATCCCCCTTTTGAAATAGTGATGATGTCAGGACTGTATAACTATATCACCTGTAGTAAAGTCCTCCAGTAATTTGCATAGCGCTCTGCTAATGTGTCTTTCTTCAGTGTCATAACGTAGTTAGGTGGGGGTTTGAATCCTGCAAAGGGAATGTATGAGTGTGGTTTATGTGTGTGCACTATGCTGGGAGGGTTAACTGCCTTTTGCCAACTGGGAGAACACACTACAGGGTGCACATCCCTCCTCCTACACACAGATGATGTCAGCACCCTCTAAGTACAGCATTAGTAAACGTTTCTCCAACTACTGCAAATAGCACACTCTGCTAATGTGTCTGTTTCTACTGTCATTGCACAGTTAGGTGTGGGTTTGAACCTTGCAAATGGAAAGTATGTGTTTTACTGTTGGTGGGGTTAGTGTGTGTGCACAATGATGGGGTGGGATGTGGCTTTTGCCACATGGGGCTATGCACTGCAGGGTGGTCATTACCCTTAACAAGCAGTGATGTTGATAGCACCCTATACAAACAAAACTACAAAACAGAAGGTGTTGGTACTGATAACACATGTAAGGTAACACTTGTTCAAGTAATGTCCACAAAACAGAGTAGGATAATAAAACATTTCTTTTATTCTATACAGACAACATGACTACAGACAACTAAGTGCCAGTACTCAGTATAGTGTTACATGCTACTTGAACATGCACATGTACCCGAATATACCTAGATAGTGTTCTGAAGCCTGAATGTGGCAAGTGTGTGGATGTGGGATGTGTCTGTGTGTGCATTTCCGTATGGGAAGCATGTTTGCTGTGGCAATCAGGGTACTACAGTACCTGATGCACATTACATCTTCCAACTGATGAGGTTGCCTGCACCCTGTGAGTACAGGTAGAGAAGGGGATGCCAGTAGTAAACAACATAGTGCACTTCTGAAATGTGTACCTGTCATGTATCAACAGCTACTCATGTAGGGTGATAAATAATGGGAATGGCAGGTGAGCGTGTGCATGTGTGTGGGTAGCAGGGTGTGTATAAATGCATGTGTGACAGAACAGATACATGTAGCTGAATCTACATAACAGCACAAGATGCACATTGCCATAGTCAATGTTAGCATGTGATGGTGTGCAGCAGGTACACTTTGTTAAGTAGTATGGGTGCAGATAACAACTGAGGACATTCATACAGTTACTGCAGCAGGACTGATGGGATATACACACATTTATACTGCAACACACAACAGTTACCAACATGTTACTACTTATACACATCTATGTAGTCACCCTGTGCATCAGCAACGTGTTTACCTTTACCTGCACCGATGTTGTAGTATGCAGGAGGTGGCACAGTGTCATCATATGCACAGGGTGTGGGTTAGATATGCCCAAGCCGCCACTGGTAACACCAATTGACATGTGTGTGTATGTGTGTTTGTGAGGGGCAGCAGTACAGGGTGGACCGTTGTTGGTGCAGTGTGTGTGTGTATGTGTTTGCCCTAGGTGTTAGGTTTCTGCATGTGTGTAAGCACGCACACAGTCCCACATAATGGCTGCCATGTACAGGGTTTTGTGGACAGCCACAGACTGCACCTGTCAGGTCATCCAAATCAGTGTCTGTGGGCACGGACACGGTACCTGTGCCTGGCAGGGGTGCTACGGGCTGTATCCTGTACTAACCCAGACTGGGTACTGTCATCGGAAGCAGGGGTGTGTTGACTGGACACAGTTCCCTGTTGGGACTGTCCAGAGCCACGTGCACGTGGTCTCCTGGGGCGTCTGGATGACAGCACAGACCCAGCATTGCTGGGGCTGGTGCTGGCACTTGAGGCGCGCGAGTGGGCCCGTTGTCGTCCGCGGCCACTGCCAGCTGGTGCTCTTGCTGGCATACGGCCACGTCGACGCCGCAAACGCACACCATCGCCCTGGCCCATGGACATCTGGTTGTGGAGCAGCTGTTGTATGCCCCCACAACGTCTGTCAACGACATCTGTGAAGTTACGGATAGCATTCGCAACATCATGGATGCCGTCTGTCATGGCTATGCGACATGCTCTCATCTCCCTCAGACCCTGTCTGGTGTACCTTTCCATACGTGCCTGTGCCTGCATGACAGTTCTAAACATAGTGGAGGTTGACATACCTCCCTGGGCACGTCGGCCAGAGGCAGTACGGCCACGGATGCCCCCCCGAGAACCCATGGGCGACTGTCTGCGTGGTACCATTCGAGGCCTCTGCACATGGCTGCCGTGTGAGGATGCATGTGCCACAGGTACCACATTACCCTGATCTATGCCCACTGCTGACTGTCCATCACCTAGGGACAATGGTGATAAAGGATGTAACGGCAGGATGACTGTGCGCATTGACAGGTTGAAAGCTGTGTACTGTCAATTGGCTGACCAATGGCGGACCCAGACACACCTTCCTGCACCATTACAGACATTTCATCATCATCAGTACCTGGGGCACAAGATTCAGGTTCCCTGCTGCAGGTCACCAGAGCAGCACCAGAACCTACGGGAGGAAAACATGGAACACAGATTACAGTCTCAATACATATTTGAAAGAGATGAACTTCAATACTAATGCACACATTCAGAAATGGACACATGCACTCATGGACACTAACACACATGCACACTTGGGCACAGGCACACTTGCACACATGCACACCCCACAGTAAACACACACATCAATACCGTGTTACACTACTCAATTTACTACCTGTCAATTACAGTTTTTGTGGACACAGTCACCAGCATGTCTACTACAGAGTTACACTACTCTTCCTAGTTTTATAAATTGTTTTACAGATACTGTTAAAAGACTCACCAGCATGTATGGCCTGCCTCGGTGATACATGGGAGGGACCTGGAAGTGTGAAGAGAGTAATGTCAGTGGGCACATGTGTGCCATTTGTTTTGCACATGATACAGTACAGTAGTACACTAGTTCCCTTATACACATCAGCTGCACATCATGTCTGTATATATATCATGATGACAGATACATACCACATGCACACCTTATGCGTGCATGAAGTAACAGCGTACAGAACAGTCATATGTACATACCAGGAGTTAACTCTAATCTCACCCGTACCTCTCTTCAAACGTCAACTCAAATTGTACTTCCAAAACCACTGGCTTTGTTCTTCTTGGAGTCCAGGCTAATGTCCCTCTCCCTATGCTCTATTCACCTTTAACCCCTCATTGTGCATAGAAACTAGCTTCTACCCTGTTTCTTTCACCTTGATGTCCTTCTATGCTCTGACCTACTTCTCCCATCCCTCCCACCTCCTCTTGACTGTCTTCCTTCTTTTCCTCACTTCCCTTCTTGACTCCTGCCTCTTCCATATCATTGTATCTGTCATACTCCTTCTACTTCTCTACCCTTCTGAGCCCTAACTATTTTGTATATGGCTTTTGCCTTATTGCATAACCATTATGCTTTAGGTAGGATTGCTTTGAAACCAACGGTACATTGTGTATGACTATAAACTGTTTGACTTCCTTACATGTATGTTTATTTAATTAACAGGCTGGTGTACAATTCTATTATGTTGGCTGTCTGTATTGACAACTTGTCTGTCTGCCTTTATTACGTTATGTGTGGAGCTTTTCTCCACATGCCTCTACTGAAAATGAACTCATATCCAGCTAGACTATATGGGTCAACAAATGTAAAAGTAATAACAATAAATGAATATGGCATCTTACCTGCACGCTCACTGTCTTGCTGATGTGTGGATCCAACCTCCATCATGATGCATGATGGCAGATGTTGTTCTGGGGCTGGATCCACAACACTTAGCAGTAGCCCCTCCTGTCTGGTGAGGGGGGGATGTGGCCACCCCCCCACCTGTGGCAGCCTGTTGCCTGCGGATATCTGCAGCACGCTGGCGGACATTTCTAATCAAATCACTGCAGTGATGTCTCACCTGCTCATATGTCCTATCATGCATGCCAACATCATTTATCCTGCTAACAAGGCTTTGCCACAGTGCAGACCTCTCCTGCTGGTTCTGGGTGGTGCGTGAAAACAGGATGGCATACTCACGCACCAGGCTCTGGTGGATCACGCCATCCTCTGCAGCAGAGCACGCCGGATTTCTTAGGTGCCATGTCTATCTGGAAAGGTACACAAACAGGTTATCAGCATAGTATCTCAACAATACATGGTACACATTCTATACAGGGAGTGTTAACTTCTACTTATTACTGATTGGTTAAAACCTGATTACAGTGTAGCTATCATTCTATGTCATTTGTACTAAGTACTTGGCCTTCAGACCAGTTGTTTTACATTAGGGAGGTTGGTGGCAAGCACTGTGGTGGCAGGACACATATCTTTCATCCATTGAAGTTGGGAACTGCTGATTGTGGGCCCAGTGTACAAGTGTATTACTTCTGGTATGGGCAGTTGTCCTTTAGGCCAGTTATTTAACATTAACGAGGTTTGTGGTCTGCAGTCATGTGTGACAATAGGCTGTACTCTGCCATTCATAGCTGGGGACATCTGGTATCAGGTTTATAGTGCATGCATATCTGAGCTGTATCTTACTGACATTGCTACACCTTGTTTGTTGTAGCAAACACTACATCCAGGCCTCCTGCATCTACCTTTGTTTATATGCTTGTTATCTGTTAGCTTGTTATTTCACTGGTATGCTACTTCCACATAGTACACATCTTTAAAACACATCTGTGACTCACTACTGTTATCTGCATTGCTTACTGTACGTTCTTCCATGTTACACATGACAGCAAGTGACTGCTTGTCATTGTTGCATTTACTTCATTGTGACACATTGCACTTAGGTTACCTGGCATTTGCTCACTGACGCTTTTATGTCAGTCAGCAGTTGTAGGTAATGTCAGTACACCCTCACTCCCCACTGGACCTTGTTTTCAATCATTAGTGATTACAGAGTTCACAATAGTATTCTAGCATGTCCAGAGGTCAGTTGTCAGTTCCTCCTCAGTCCAGCTGGTGAGTGTGGTACTCCAGAGACAATGTTAGAACAGATGCATGTACACAGACAAACCCCTCCTCCTAACGACAAATTCAAACTCATGTGAGTGATGCAACCATATACCAGACTGGAGGCTAGGCTCTGTCTACTCAATACCGCCATAACCAGTCACGTGGCAAAGGGGATCACTCACTACACTTCCAGTCTCACGTAGACCTAACACAACAGCGGACCTAACACATGATCACACATGATCATACTTGTAGGCTCAGACCACAGCTCTGCCTATGCAGCAGAGACCTCCTATGCAGACATCCAGGCAACCACTACCACATGAACTAACATGTGCAACACATATCACACAAAGCCAATGTGCTGAACACTCACAGCCATTAACAGTTAACAACACACCTCATACACCTGTACTAGGTGCCTCTATGATTAGGCACACTCACATCACGTTCACCAGGCTTAACGAGGTGAGGGTCACGGTGTGCAGCCTGTCAGGCACTATGACCTGCCACATAACACAAACAGTCAGGTAACCCCAAGGCAGGTACAGGTATGACTCAGTCAATGTCCATGCTGCTGTGAATGGCCTGACACATTCCTCCCTGGACTACATGACATGAGACATTACAGAGCTCTCTGAGCACGTAGCCCAGGACAGTTTGACCCTGACCTTGAGTAGCATCCTACCCTCACCTAGAACAATGCCACAATATCAAGGCACAATTATCCCTTCCAACAATTGACTGACATACTGGTGTCATTCACAGGTGTGCCAATCCCTGCCATCTTGGGGTGGTATGCTTTGCTAGGGACAGCTTGCACCTGTCACCACAGTCCTATTGACATTTGGCGGAGCCTCCTGCTACACCCATTGTGCCTGTATTAGGCAAGGCTCATAAGGCAAACCCACATCCATTTGTATCACAAAGGATGAGGAAGTAAGAGTGATGCTACTCAACACTGGACGTCTAGACCCAAGGATGCACACCCAAAACCCTACCTAGCATTATGGACATCGATATCTGTGCAGTAACATGAACCTGTTTCAGGTTTCACAGGAGCACACCAGTACTACCACGTTATAGCTGTTACCATTCTTGTCGGCCACAACACTTGAACAAGGGAGGGGGAGTATCAGTATTCAATGCAGATTCCCACGCCTCCACATTGGTGGCACAGTACAACATAGGTGTTAGGCCATTGAGTACAGTAGACGTAGTTGGGGACCTGGGAAAGAAACATGGTAGCAGTCTGTCATTTGTCTACCACATGGGCAACGTGGATTGACAGACATGTTATATAGCCCAGCTAATCATGACTGATTCACATGTATGGCAGGGGAGGTCATTGTGCCTCTGTACTCATCCATCATCAGGCCTATAATTGCATACAATGCACCTTTTGGGATGTACCTAAACAGACACCTACAGCAACTGGTACAGGACAACAGTACATCATCAAGGGGATGCAATGGCTCACACAGATGTCATATGCTGCCCAGGTAAAGTGAATCCAGCTGGACTCAGTGGCATACTGCCTGTTCAGGGGCAATCTGTGCATGCCATATACAGCCATGTCCTACCTAGCAGTAATGAACGTGATGTACCTCAGGCAATCAGAGTCCCATACAGCCACATGCTCAGGAGAGCTGGACCTCAGCACTGACATACATGGACATGCTGGAGGGGCATATTCCTAACCGAGAGGCTCCCTTCACTCTGTAATGAGCTCACACTACTGGTTAGGCAGAGTCCCTCATTGACTCTCTTCCATAGGAATCTGGATGAGTGGATGGAGATCATAGTTGTACCCCAGGTATCACTTCTATGTCACTGTTAGACAGAGGCATAGTATACTAAAGTCGGACAAGGGCATAGCAGCATAACTTCTGATTGGGTGGCAAAAGACAAACACATTCTACTAGGCTTACCAATGCCCTAGGGCAAATAGCCTAGTATGAACCTATGAACTGTTCATTCTCAACTGTTCGAGCTCATTACAGAGTAAAGGGAGCCTCTCAGTTAGAATTTGCCCTCCAGCATGTCCATGTATGTTGTAGTCAGTCGCCACCGCTTGCTCAGAGGTGACCTTTGCCCAACATACAAGGCCATGTCAGACCCAGATTTGATGAATATGCTTCACCTAAAAAAATCTAGATCCATCAGAGCCACAAGGCCAGGAGACTTAAACCTCGACACAGCTATTAATAGGACATGCTGGAGGGATAGATTCATCAACCAAAGACTCCCTATGCTGTGGAACAAAATCACGGTATATGTGAGGCAGAGCACCTCGATGGCCTTGTTCTAGAGAAATCTTGACCAATGGATGGGAGATCGCAGATATACCCCAGGGATTACCTCAGTGTCACTGCTCGACAGAGGCACAGCAAAATAATGGGTATGGTTCCCCATACTAAAGGGGTGGCGTAAGCCACAAAACTATGGGCTAGTCTTGTAAATGCCCTCGGGCAGATAGCCTAGTATGAACCTATGAACATGTGTGTACTGCTATAGTACTTCTGCCATATGTTGCATGTGTGTGTGTTGTGGGGGATGCACAGGTAATGGCCAGATACGCCTGCACAGGTGACACGTGACACATTCTGGGTGTTCATCCATACATACTGGATGTGTGCTGCCATCCAACCCTGTGATGTGGACACAAATTACTCAGCCTGGATATACATATCTGAACAACACCACAAGCACAATACACTACCTTGCTATGTATGCATGTAATTACACTGTTATTCACTAGTTATGACAGTGATGCTATCCATGCAGCCCACTGGGCCAGTGGAAGCCACAACACACACCGCCAGCACCTTTGCATATGCTTACCACAGACATCCCACATACTGCATGTACTGTGCACACAGTTATCTAACCCAGAACAACTGCACACCACTTATTAATCCTGTCCAGTGGACTACAGATACAGGCATATTGTATAACAATAGTAGGAGGCTACTGCAGCACAGGGCAGATTCACATGACGGGAAGGCATCTGTTGTCTGCAGTGTTAAGATGCTTCACATTCACCAAATGCACAGATATTGCCAACAATTTTGCAGACAGTTTAGGTGCAGGTACCCCCCCCCCATTGTCCTACACACGTGTTATTACTTATCCCAGATGACTGTAACCTCCCTATCCTCTCACATGTCCAGGTGAGAGCCACCCTCATCATTGCAGAACACATATCATCACTGTTACGGAATGGTATCCCTGGATGTGTGCTACATTCACCCCTGGAGGACATAGCACCACATGACAGACTGATATTAATCCATGGCCATACTACAGGATATGTACCTGAACAGTGCCATACATACACAGTGGTCCCACACCAATGAGGAGGAACCTCTACTGACCCTGGGAACTACTGCATCATATGCACAACTGGCCTTGTGTTCTAAGCTATGGAAGTGTTAGTTATGGCCCACATGTACAACAATTTTACATATGTTTATATTTCATGACTATCTACACACAACCTATCTCATGGACATACCTATTGATAGTGAACTATGATACATTTGGAGGTGTCACAGTATACACAGGATTAACCTGCTACTTTGCATTACCTGTGTTTGTGGCAGCTTTTGGTGAGTCAGTCGTGCTGCTTGTATTTTGCTGCTGTTGCTGCTGCTGCTGCTGTTTTGCTGCTTGCTGTCAGTATATATTTTTTTCTCTCTCTGTCTCTCTCTCTCTCTTTCTCATTCGGTTAGTGCAATGACTGTATTGCATGAGTGGAGTGTGGGTACTGAATACTTTTGTAGGTATCTGCATGGATCCATGTGATGGCCTCTGCACCAATTGTAAGGCAGCATTTGCTAATTGCAAGCAGCTGGGTGTACTAATTGCATGTCTCACTGTGATTTCAGGACACTGCTATAAAAGGGTATGTGAGATAGGCGTTGCCCTTTCAGATTGTAGGGCGTGGACCATGCTGGTATGCTGTTGACAGTGTTCTGTGAGTGTGAAGGTTAGTACATCTCCCATGCTTCATGCTGTGTTGTAGATTCAGGTTGCTGCATTTATCTTGCCTGTTCCCTGTAGTGAGTGTGTATGCATACTGACACCTACAACTATATGTCATATGTATTGCTATATGAATATATATATATATATCTGTGTACATATACATACTTTCATATATGTACATTAGCTGACATTATTGGGTACAAGCTAACAATTAGCAGGGCTGTTTCCATTAACACTACTCTAGTATGGGAATCCAGTAATTGGGACTATAAAAGTCTGCCTGACATGCTTTGGGTAGTAGACATACTATATTGCCTTTATCTTCATTCCTACTATTACATGTTCCACTTATTTAGCACTATATTCCTGTATGAGAGTCATGGCTTAGTGGTAGGTCATACAGACTAGTGTTACAATGGTCTTGTGGTAGGGCCTACTAGTATGCTCATATTCTGCTTTTGGGTTGAGTATAGGGCCTATCAATCACAGTGCTAGAGGCACCTTTAAGCAGTTAAAGGGCTTAGTAGGTCTCACAGGAGCCAGGCTGTGTTGCAGATTCTGGTTGCTGCATATATCTTCACTGTTTCCTGTAGTGAGTGTGTATGGCTACTGAGACCTACGATTATATTTCATATGTATTAATATATATTTATATATATGTATGTGTTGATATACATACCTTCAAATATGTACATTACCTTACATTATTATGTACAAGCTAACAGGTAGCAGGGCTGTTTCTGCTCACACTGAACTAGTATGGGAATCCAGTAATTTGGCCATTAAAACTCTACCAAACATGCTTTGGATAGTACATCTCCTATATTGCCTTTATACTGATTCCTACTATTACATGTTATATTTATTTTAGCAGTGTGCTCTTCCACAGCAGGCATGGCTTAGTGGTAGGTCAAACAGACTAATGTTACCTAGGTCCTGGTTTCAAGACTGACAGTGGGAATTTTTACTTTGCAAACTTTCAAACTGAGTACAGGACCTGTCAATCAAAGTGTTGAGGCCACCTGTAAGCAGTTAGAAGGGTGAGTAGGTCACACAGGGGTCAGGCTGTGTTGCAGATTCAGGTTGCAGCAATTATGTTAACTTTTTCCTGTAGTGAGTGTGTATGGCTACTGAGACCTACGATTATATTTCATATGTATTAATATATATTTATATATATGTATGTGTAGATATACATACCTTCACATATGTACATTACCTTACATTATTATGTACAAGCTAACAGGTAGCAGGGCTGTTTCTGCTCACACTGAACTAGTATGGGAATCCAGTAATTTGGCCATTAAAACTCTACCAAACATGCTTTGGATAGTACATCTCCTATATTACCTTTATACTGATTCCTACTATTACATGTTATATTTATTTTAGCAGTTTGTTCTTGTAAAGCAGGCATGGCTTAGTGGTAGGTCATACAGACTAATGTTACCAAGGTCCTGGGTTCGAGACTGACAGTGGGAATTTATTTTTCTTAGCAAACTTTGGAACTGAGTACAGGACCTGTCAATCAAAGTGCCATAAAGGCACTTTTAAGCACTTTAAACCAGGTCTGCGCTGCTTTTGCTGAGCTCACGATGCAGACTGGCGGTGAGCTCCGCTAACACAAGACACCCGCTATTTTCTTTGAAAGAAAAGAAAAAGGGGTGACAGGAAAGTGGTGAAAAGGGGTCACAAAGAGGGTAAGACAGTAGGGAAAGAAGCGTGGGATTTGCAGGAAGGGTGTAGGTAAGGCCCATAGATGCCCATGTCTTTTGCAGCAACAGCTGTATATTTCTATGTATTTTGGTGAGACATTTGAAACCTTCCACCTCTGAGAGAGGTGTCAGGACAACATTAATATTTGTTGTACAGCCAATTGTAATTAACAGTTTAGATGTCCAGCGGACATGTCTGCGACATGGACAGCTATGTATGGGGCGTAATTTTTTTGTGGGACAGAGTGCCCTTTTTTTTTTTTTACAGGTGAGAGTGGTATGACAGGTGAAGGAAGTCGGTAAAGCTGGGGAGGTAGGTTGGGTAGGTTAACAGACAAGACAGACAAGACGATACAGGGACGGTGTATGACACACGTGGGGGGTTACACAATTGACGGGGACAGAGGTTGGGATATCCGAGATGCACGAGCCCACAGATGGCAACAGTGGAACTGATATCCCCACCCATAGGCAGTTGCCACTGTTCCTTCACAGCCCAGGACCGGGCTGTGCTGGGGCTGTGTAGGCGGGCAATGGCCGGGCCGTTAGCTGTGCCACACGAGCCTCGAGCTGGCGTGAGGGGTCCAAGAACAGTGTCTTGGATCTCCCTATGCACCACAGACCGGACACCGCTGGAGGGTGAGTGGACGAACCCCTCCGGCGACAGTTGCTGAGCGGCGACGCGCCCCATCCTCTGCAGGGCTTCCACCCGAAGGTCGCACAGGGCCACCGGAGGGGGTCCGCCTGGGCACTAGTGCCAGGTGCAGTCACCAGCTGAGGTGGGAGAGGTGGGTCCGCTGGGACCTGCCTTCCCAAGCATTCTAGGTTTGTGAGTAGTTATGTTAGTTTGGGTTAGTGGCATTTTATTCCATTCAGATTAGTTGTAACAGCATGCATTGGTATTCCCATCAAACAAACACCCAGATATGGACACCATTGAACAAGGGGCATATCAATATCACATGCATTATTTGAACAGCAAAACACAGTCAAACGACATGCAGGGTTGATTAATGGCAACAGGCCATCGTATTTGCAGGTATAAACAGGGCACATGCACGAACAGACATGCATATATGTCTGAACGGACAAATGTCCATGATTAATGAAATGTTCACATACCATTATTTAGTGGATGTTGTTATATGGAATTACAGGGTTGGGTGGGGATAGAAAGTGATGACACATTCATATGTTAAACATTAATTCACATTTATCATAGATACACAATTAAGTTGAGGCTGATGTTTCAAAATAATCTTTATTTGACTGTCATGCTACACCTGTTACACATACATCACTATCCTACTTATTTTGAATTTGATCAGATACATCATCCTGCTACACTTTGATGACAGGACAGGGGACAACTATGGCTGTTTAGTCTGTCAGATAATCATTCATTCTATCTGCAAATTGTTTACTGTTATCACCATATACAGATTTTGAGCTAGACATTCAGATTCAGACACACTGAAATCAGTTTGGGATGTTAATTTGTACTTCCCACATGCATTTAGTTCTGTAAAACACACTGAGGCTTATATATTCAGGGGTTATTACTACTTTCTTTATTCATACATGAGCCTTTCTGTCACTCTCACACATTCTGCAACTTCACAGTTCAGGTTGGTACTTCTAGGCTTTGTTCACATATTAGACCTGTGGTGATTCAAACACTTTCCAACAGCCTCACTTCTGTCATGATTCAGCATTTCAACAGGGGATATATCTGACATGTGACTACCTCAGATTCTGAAGCTGTACTCTTGAGACTATACTGCAGGTTACAGTATATTTAATTAATGATGGGACATCTGTATTACAGCACTGTTTAATCCTATCAATTATATTTCCAGTTACACTTGCATACTGATGAACTTGTTGCAGCCATACCTGCAGACGTTCAGTTCCTGCTTGCACATTATATTACTTTTAATCAATACACTGCACTGTTCTGATACATGGTACATAATAATATTTATTTACAAGTACTGGGTGGGGTTACTAACCTGCATGGTGGCGCAGCCGCACCAGCCTTCTGGCGTGCATCTCGACATTCGCAGAGCGGACACCTGCAGCTGTAATACAAAGGGAATAATATTGGACTACACATCTCCATGGTATCAGCTGGTTGAAATCCTTACATACATGGGTAAAATGTGACTTACTCAGTAGTGGGCGTTGGGCATTTGCCGGGCCTCCTGGATCCAACGGTTCAATTGGTCCTGCTTGCGTCTCTTCAGGTCCGCATGGTGGTGACGGACCTGCTCACCAGTGCGTGGAATGCCAGTAGCACTGGTCAGCTCACGAGCCAACTGGTCCCACGCCTCAGCCCTATATACTCCCCATGAGACCTGGCCCTGCATGAGTTGGGCCTCGTGATTATGGACAAGGAGCCAGACCATGTATCTGGACTCCTCAACGCCCCAACGCTGTGCTCGAAAGCAACGTCCCTCACCTACTCCACTCATGCTGACTGCAAGTCTGTTCTACAATCAGTTATGCTGTGTATTCCCGCCTATGGGGCTTATATATGCCGCTTTTCCGCACATTTCTCTGATTGGCCGTTTTGGAATTGTATCTACTTCACTGAAAATGCTTTCTCATGCTCCATTCTGGGTTTTATCCCATATATATGCTATTTCTGCTTTTCTAGGTATTGCTGTCATGGCTTGGTGGTTTAGTTCCTTGACTCTAGTGCATGGTATCCTGTGTTCGAATCTGGCAACTGCTTTTGCTTTTCCTGACAGAAATGAGTTGAAGACCTGTCAATCAAACATGCCAAAAGCACTTTTAAGCACTTTAAACCTGTTCTGCGCCGTTTGCGGAGGTAACGATGCGCACTGGCAGTTAGCTTGTGGGAGCGCAAACGGTGTGCGCTGGGATAAATCTTAATTGGCTAGTGACACACATGTTCAGCTAATTGCACACAGTTTCAGCCTGTTTATCCGCTGCTTGGCAACGGGCACGCAGTTTGCAGCTTTTTAAACACTACTCGGCTACGGGCACTCTGTCTCACGGCAGCTTAGCTATCAGTACATTTCTGACTATTTTTATTCTTATGTTACTTCAAAATATATGCTCTGTTTCATTCCATTTTACAAAAGGGAATACATTTACATTTGTACAATACTGTCTGGGGGCTTTTTAGTGCTTATTTACAAAAATAACAAAAAGGTTGTTGTAGGGGCTCGAACCCTGCCTGCCTACTCATAGGGCGGGTACTCTACCACTAAGCTATTATTTCTTGGCTTACTTTGCATATTTAGTTCTTATATCCTTTTCCCCTGACTGCTAAATGTGATTGCGCTAGTAGCACACCCACGCACACAGTAGCAAACATTTACGGGGTTTAACAAAAAAAAAGGTTTTCATTTACTTTTATGACATCTCTTCACTTTATACACTGATGGCCAGTCGGGGCATGTGTTGTATAGTGTGTTTATTCACATTTTCATGGCCTTTCTCGTGGCTGTTTACTTTCAGCCATTCTAGTTTTCCGGGGGCGTGTCCACTTGCAGAGCTTAGCCTACAGACACGCCCCCTACTCTCTTACACGGACCGTGTAAGAGTTACTGGTGTGATTCAGCATGCCTCATGCACCTCATGCATATGCATGACATGCTGACATCACACAGTTTAACTGCAGCCTCCGTGTAAGAGTTATAACTCTTACACGGAGGCTTCCTGAATCTGGCCCCTTATCTTTTAAAAAAAAAACAAACAAAAAAAAAATCCTTGTTTCCTGCCTTTCTAAGCTAGTATAGTCCAGTTTTCAGGCTAGTGCAGACTTCAGGGCTACAAGTTTCTGAGTTGCCCATACCTTACTTGGATAGAAGGAATTTTCTCTGTCCACCTGCGAGAGAGGGGAGCTTTGAGCAGCCTATCTGCCCCTGGAGGAGTGGTTCCAGCCCAGAAGTTAGAAGTTTATTGGCCATTTTGGGCTAATTTCTATCTCTTTCATTTCCCTGCTATAAAAAAACGTGTTTGCACGGTTTTGTGCACCGGGCAGTGCTGGTTAGCTAGGGTTAAATTATTCCCGGCTCCACTAAGTCTCCTCTTCAGTTTTTCCCTTGAAACTAGTCTAGCTCTCAACCTAACCACTCAAAAAGCATCCTACAGCCCAGCACTTGCTCAGACCTAATAGCAAACACTAATATAACCTGACACTTGATTGCCCAGCAGGACAAGACTCTTTATTCACCCCTCACCAACCAAGCGACTAAGCAGCTCACCCTACTATTCAGGCATGACCAAAGGGCAATTCCAGGTGAACTCTCCAGTCCAGTTGGTGAATCTGCGTATCCTGAGGCAATGTTACAACTGCCTCATGTACACAGACAACCCTCTCCTTCTACCACAAAACACTAACATATGCGAGAGATGCAATTATACAGCCAAACTGGAGGCTAAGCTGTCTCCACCCAAGACTGGAAAAAACAGTAAAAAGGAGAAGGTTAACACTTGCACCACACCTCCAGCCACACATAGCCCTACTAAACCAGCACTGGCAAAAAATACACATAAATACACAAAATCATACTTGGAGGCTCTAAATAAAAACCTGCAAAAGCATCAGAGACCTCCAAAGCAGACGCCCAAACAACCTGCACCTCCTGTCACAAACCAGACAACACATAAAACACAAAATCAGTGTGCCACACAATCACAGCCCTTAAAGCGAAATAACATACCTAACACACTACTAATAGGTGACTCTACAGGCACACTGACGTCCCACTCACTAGGCTGGACAAGCAGAAGGCTACTGATAGCTGCCTGTCAGGAGCCAGAATCTGCCACATAACACAAGCACTCATTTCACTCCAGAACAAGTACAAATAGGACTCTGTCATTGTTCATGTTGGTGTGAATGACCTGAGACATACCTCCCTGGACTACATGAAAAGAGACATGGAAGATCTCTCTGATCATGTAGCCCAGGCTGGTATGACCCTGACCCCGAGTAGCATCCTGTCCTCACCAAGAATGATACCTCAGTATAAAGAAAAAATTATCAATTTCAACAATTGGCTAAGCTTCTGGTGTCATTCAAAGGGGATCCAGTGTCTGTCAGCCTGGGACGACATGCTCGACAAGCCACATTGCTTCGCAAGAGACAGCTTGCACCTGTCGCCCCTAGGCTTTCGAATACTGGCCAAGGTTCTTGCTGCCCCCATAGTGCCTTTTTTAGGCAAGGCTCAAAAGTCAAACCCACCTCTGTAAACAGCACAATTAACAAAAAACTGAGGGTTATGCTACTCAATGCCAGGAGTTTAAAATCTCAAAATGCACGCACTCGAAGCACTCCTCAGTATGGAGAACGTCGATATCTGTGCAGTAACTGAAACCTGGTTCAAGGCTCCAGGAGCACCCCAGCACTACCGGGCTACAATTCGTACCACACATTTCAGCCACAGAACATGGACCGAAACACAAAAGGAGGGGGTGGTATCCATATTCTTCAAGGATACCTACACCTCCAGGTTAGTGGGGCAGCATGATACCTCTGAGATCATCCATTTGCAACAAACATCGGGCAAATCTACAATGCAGATTGTGGCCTGCTACAGATCACCCTCCATGACCCAGGACCACCACTCCACCTTTCTGGAGACACTGGAAAACATGAAGGTCCTACCAAACACCCTGATACTGGGCGATTTAAATTACCCTACCATTAACTGGGAAAACTACTCGAGTACAAACTCCCAAGCCCAGTGCTTCATGGAATTCATCAACTCAAATGCCCTGGATCAGCTGGTAAACTCCCCTATCAGAGGTGAAAACATACTGGACCTGGTCATCACAAACATGGGCGACAGGTGTTCCACACCAGAGGTCAACCTGTCACTGGTTAGATCAGACAAACTAATCACTTTGGATGTCCACACCCCACCACGACCCCCAACTAAGGAAACCACAGTAAAAAACTTTTCTAAAGCAGAGGCAGTAAGTTTCACAGCTTCCACACTAAAGGATAACGCTGCCCAAGATGCAGAAACCTTTACAAATGCACTCTAAGAGCACCTACAAGGATGCATGGATCATGCCATCTCTAGAAAAACCAAGACTCACTCCTATAAAAGGAAACCAGTCTGGTGAATCCTTGCCATAAACAGGCTATACAATAGAAGGAGGAAACTAGTTCAGAAAAAATGCAAATCCCAAGAAGAAAAGACATCCCTGATCAGTATCAGAAAGAAACTAAGGTCCCTCATAAAATCATCCAAGGCTAACTTCAAAAGAAAAATAGCCAAGGATTCAAAAGATAACTACAAAGCCTTCTTTAGCTATGTTAAGAATCTAAGTGGCAACTTGCAGATATGCACTGAACTAGTGCAAAATAGCACAAAATATATTGAACCTACTGATATTGCCAACATCCGGGCAGATAGATTCAGTACAAATGTCACCCCCCCTCACCCCCAAAAGGGCCCACAACAATACTGGAAAAGTGTAGTGTCCCAGAAATCAGATATGCACAGGTGAAAATAGCCCTTTCAAAAGCCAAAAACACAGCATCAGTGGGGCTAGATGGTGCCCCAGGCTGCATTTTGCATGAACTACAGAATGAACTAACCCCCCACCTAAACACACTGTTCAACCTCGGCCTCTCCACAGGCTATGTGCCCATAGAATGGTGCACAGCAACGGTTATTCCACTCTACAAAGGAGGGGCCACAACTGACCCTGGTAACTATCGCCCCATAAGCCTGACTAGTCTGGTCTACAGGGCTATGGAGCGCATCATCATGGAACTCATTAACAAAGACATTGGGAACCTCCAAACACTTGATCTGACCCAGTTCAGCTTTGTTAAGGGCAGATCATGCCTACTAAACCTGGTTGACTTCTTTGAGACAGTCACCAAGGCCATAGACGAGGGAAAGGTTGTTCAGACAGCCTACCTTGACCTCGCCAAGGCTTTCGACACCATTCCCCACTTGGGTATTACAGAAAAACTCACCAGCCTGAACATAAACCCCTACATCACAAGATGGGTTGCCAACTGGCTTACAGACATAACTCAAAAGGTAAGAATAGCAGGCTCCAGGTTTGACTCTAAACCAATCACAAGTGGTGTCTCGCAAGGCTCGGTCCTGGGACCCCTACTGTTCAGCATATACTTCTCAGATGTACAGGCAAACACCGGAGGACCATGGCTAATCAGGTTCACTGATAACTGCAAACTAGGAGCCATAACTGACTCTCCAGCTGACACGGACATCTTCCAAAAGGGCCTTACTGAGACGGACACCTGGTGTCAAAGTTATGGCTTCAAGCTAAATGCCAAAAAATGCATAGTCATCCCATTTGGGAAAAACAAAACACCCATGAATTACCACATAGGTGGCAGCCCCCTTAATACAGAAGAGGTAATAAGAGATCTGGGGACCCAGGTAGATAGTAATCTCTCCTCTGACAATCATACTGCCAAAGTAGTTAGGAAATCCTTCTATGTGGCCCATCTAATTACTAAAGGGTTCACATCTAGAAATAAAGTTATAGTGCCCCTCTACTTGTCACTCATCAGACCCATCATGGAGTATAATGCCCCATTTGGGATGTACCTCACAAGACACTTTCAACAGCTGGAGAGACCACAAAAGTACCTCACCAAGAGGATTACTGGCCTCAAACATATGTCCTATGCAGCCCGACTGAAAAAACTCCGGCTGTACTCAGTGGCATATTGCTTACTCAGAGGTGATCTCTGCCTGACTTACAAAGCCATGTCCAACTCAGAATTGATGGACATGCTCCACGTAAAGAAATCCAAGTCACTGCGAGCCACGTGCTCTAGTGAGCTAAACCTCGCCAAAACAATAAATAGAACATGCTGGAGGGATAGATTCCTGTCACAGAGACTCCCCATGCTTTGGAACAAAATTTCAAACTACATTAGGCTGATCCCCTCACTAACACTCTTCAAGAGAAACCTTGATGAGTGGATGGGTAACAGAAAATACACACCTGGGATCACTTCATTGGCTCTGCTTGACAGTGGATCAGTTAATTAATCAATGGGGCGGCGAAAGCCGACACACTCTGGCTAGGCTTATAAATGCCCTCAGGCAGATAGCCTAGTACCTAGCTATGAACCTATGAACCTAAAACACAGAATCCTCACCATGGCTGCCTGAATGATGGCCCCTGATCCAGCTCCAATACTCAGTGGAGAATACCCAGGGTGGAGAAAACAAGTGGATGAGGCTGACAGGGAAGAGGCTTGATGTTCAAAAGCCATGCTGATATAAATACTGGGCCTTAGGTAAGCAAACTTTTTTCTATGACTGTGTTCCTCGGCAAAGCTCGGTTGCTTAAGCTGGAAGGACAGGCAGATGAACAATAAGCAAAAATCAAGAGTGCCATCCCAAACTTAGCACATCATCTCATAAAGTAAATTAAAATAAAGGATAAAATACTATGCTCCTCTAGTGGAATGTCAGAGAACATTCAAGGGAAGAAGAAGAATTCAGGAAGTATGAGGAAACAGAATGAACAAAAAGGATTAATGATATTGGTTACTGCAGAAAGAAACAGACAGTAGTACATCCCATACACAAAATTCTCAAACTAACAAAAGGAAAATGTGCTGATAAAAATGAGGATAAGACATTCCTGTAATGCTGTTCAGTAGTGCGATAAAAAAGCATGACAGTGGCTATCATTTAATTGAAAGTGTTGACACTGAGCGGCAGATAGCAGGAAAAAGGTAAACCTAGTATGTGGTTACTTCTGCTCAGTTTTCACCAATAGAAAAAAGTACCCATATAAACAGAACAGTACAATTATTCACAGTAGTGAGCATGCCTCTCAACCTCGCAGTGCAAGAAATCTCGACAAATACTAAATCAATCACGGAACAAAGGGCAAAAAATAGGGGCAGATTTTACATATTGCTCTTACAAATTTAGAAAGTTGCTAGAATAACAGGATGTGTGTTAGCATGCATTTTCTTTAGAATATAAAGTCTGAAACTCAAATGTACGTCATTATTTAGTGACTTCGACCCTCAGTGATGTGCCAGGAAACTACAAATGCTATGTGGAACAGACCAAAAATATGAAACAAAATTCTGGATGTTCTGAAAAATCTGGACAGCTGAGAGGTATGGTAATGAGGTTGCCCTGAATAGTTCACAGAGATATCAAAATTCAAGAAACTGCTATTGTACTATATCTAGATCCATTTTACTATATAATGGCTTAAATTAATTTTTTGTTCTTTTTTTAGGTATGTAGCCCCCCTCATAATTTAGTTATCCTATTACCTTTTGTATTTCCTGCCACCCATCTCATTCTCTCTTTTTTTCACCTGTTAAACGTAAGTTAAATTGCTAGGTGTCAGGGACATGTCGTTTTTGGTGTACTTACTTTTTGCATTCTGTCTACATGGTTCTCCACTAGAACTAGTCCTCTGCTCAGTTAAACAACCCAAGTAAGAAAATATAAGTAGATTGATAGATAGATGGATGATAGATAGATAGATAGATAGATAGATAGATAGATAGATAGATAGATAGATAGATAGATAAGTTAAAAAAATTACTGGTAATTAATGTAACAAGACTGTATGATAATCGTTCAAGACAAATGAAGGTACTAAGATAGATGCTTGTGAAATCACTCATCAATATTATTTAAAAGCTCTTGGGAAGATAGGAGCTCCCCTAAGACTGAAGAAAGACAGAAAATCCACCCAAGGATGGCCAATCAATGAAATCCACAAGTGTTCCAATTAAAATGTAGTCCTTTAATACGAATAAAACTTCGACTTGAAAATAACAAAGCTCAAAACTGTTCCTTGAAGATATCCAATAAGCACTTTCAACTGTTGTCTTCCTCAGATTGTATAAGACACTAGGGACTTGCATTTCCTTTTATATATTAAATTCTATATGTTTAACCAATCACCATTGATGAATACTTGGCAGCATCCAATCCTATCTTGTTATTTCAAGATTAATTTGCATATAATCAGCTCTATGCTTCTGTTTCCCGCCTTTATTGAGTATGTAAATTAGATGTTCCAGTCCTTCATTTTGATTGGATGTATATTGTATTATTAATGATAATATGAACAAAGTGAGTATTACTCTTTCATTTTCCTTTAATTCTCAAGACCAATAATAGGTGGCGCTGTTCTAAATTATGTAGTATCCAAAGTAAATAGAAGCATTCATAAACACTCCAAATATTACATCTTCGAAGAAATATGTGAATATAACTTTCTATTCATTACAATGCTATGCAGGTATGATGGATCATTACCTGCATAATCAAAATAATGCCACTTGAAATTATGGAATTACAATAAATATCCTTCAACTAAATTGTATCACATTTCAAAAAATACAACCAATGCCTGCTTCAGATGTTATCTCTAAAATACCAAAGTCTTGCCAAAAACAGGAAAGCGTGTAGATAGAATAGCAACGCTAACTGTTCACTTTCCAATTTCTTTCAAGCAAAGGCAACAACCAATTCTATCTTGTTATCTCAATATTAATTTGCATATAATCAACTCTATGCTTCTGTTTCCCGCCTTTATTAAGTATGTAAATTAGATGTTCAATCCTTCATTTTGATTGAATGTATATTGTGTTATTGATGGTAATGTGAACAAAGTAAGTATTACTCTTCCATTTTCCTTTAATTCTCAAGACCAATAACAGGTGGCGCTGTTCTGAATGATATGGTATCCATAAGTAAATAGAAGCAATCATAAACACTCCAAGTATTAAATCTTCGAAGAAATTTGTGAATATAACTTTCTATTCATTACAATGCTATGCAGGTATGATGGATCTTTACCTGCATAATCAAGAATAATGCCACTTGAAATTATGGAATTACAATAAGTATCCTTCAACTGAATTATATCACATTTCTAAAAATATGACCAATGCCTGTTTCAGATGTTATCTCTAAAATACAAAGGTCTTACCAAAAACAGGAAAGCGTGTGGATAGAACAGCAACGCTAACTGTTCACTTTCCAATCTCTTTCAAACAAAAGAGGGAAATTACTTCCCTTTTTTCATAAATATTTTAGTTCTTTCAACTAACAGCAAAGACTTTGATTTTGTCAGAAAAGGTGACTTCAACATGTGTTATACCATTGGTAGCGTGATCTTATTTTTCATTCAATCATTAATGTAAGAGTTCATTCCTTTTACCAATAAAATATATAAAATGTGAGGAGAATGATGTTATTCTATAATCAAGCAGTATAATATCCTTTGACAATGGCTAGAATAAATTTGACTTTAATCAGGTAAAATTCACTTGTTGTTACTATCATCTGACAAAATTCAATTTACAAGTTTGTCATATAGATGGCGTAATAATTTTGTTGTTATATACTTCTTCTGTTCTTAAAAATGAAAATAACTGTCATTATATTCTCTGCATTCCTTGATATAAGGATGTATTCCTTTTATTAATAAAGATATGAAGAAGATGATGTTGGCCAATAAGTGGACAATGAAATGTCCTTTGACAAAAGCTGAAAAATGACTTTGGTCTTAGTCAAATAATGCTCACATAGTATTGTCTTTGTCAGTTAACTTTAAAGTTGTGAATTTGTAGATGGCATAGTGGATTAACTACACTTTACATATTCTGTTCTTTAAAACAGGTTTAAGGGGGACTATACTATTTAAACAAGGGGGTTGATCTGCCCTCAGGTTAATAATCCATTTTGTTTCTTTCAGCTCCATCAAAGTCTCAATGTCACCTTTGCGTGGACCAGAGAAAGCTCTATCAATGACTTTAAATAGAAACTTGTGATTTTTATTGATAACAACATGTGTCAACGCATTATGTATTTCCTTGTTCTTAATATCCAGTTGATGTCTCTGTACCCTTCTTTTGAAGCATTGGTTAGTTTTTCCTATATAAAATGATGTACAAACCTCACAGGTAGCTAAATATACAACATCTGAGGTTTTACATGTTGCTTTGATGTTAAAAATATAGTCTTTCCCTGTAACCGGATGTGTAAAGTGGTTACTGTCATCTATCACACAACAGATATTACAATTCCCACATTTTATTGTTCCTTTCCGTCCTATTATTGTATTTGGTGTCTGGATGTTAGTACATAATCTTTTCATATTTTTCTTGTTTTTGAAACAGAATTTAGGTCTCTCTCCAACTATAGCTTTTATATCTGGATCTTGTGTAAGCACTGGCCAAAATTGTTTAATTATCTTAGTGATATGAGCATTATCTGAACTATATGTTAGAGATAGTCTCACAAAGGTATCATTTGATTCAACATAATTTTGTCTTATGTTCCCATTGGATTGTAGATCTTTCTCCTTATAGCCACAGGCCTTCAAGTTGTTATGCAAGAAGTTTATTTCTTTAATTCTATTTTCTTCTCGATTGCAACATTTGTGAATCCTGTTTGTTTCATTCTTCATGATGTTCTTGGTTACATGTCTTGGATGCATGCTGCTTCTATGTAAGTAATGATTTGTCCAAGTATTCTTTCTGTATAAATCAAAATTCAGGAAACCTTGATCACTCAAACTGATACTAACATCTAGAAAATTGATGTTAGATCTAGAATATTTAGAAGTGAATGTAAGATACGAAGTAGTTTGATCCAAGTATGTATGAAATCTTGTAAATTGCTCTCCATTGCCTTTCCATAGGATAAACAAATTGTCTACAAATCAGCTGTAGAATAAAATGTGTTTTTTCCACGGATTATTCCTACTGAGGACAAAGTGTTGTTCCCAACCTACTAGGACTAAATTGGAATAACTATTTGCACAGGGGGTGCCCATCGCAACCCCCATTTTTGTAAATAATAGCTATTACCATAAGTGAAGTAGTTATTCTCCAATATTAGTTCCAGCATATCACAAATAGTTCTAGTTTCACTGGCTGAGATCTTACTGATAAGTACTTGTCTCACTGTCTCAATACCAATGTCATTTGGAATACTAGTAAAAAGACTGTTTATATCTAGAGTTGTCAGTAACAAATCTTCTTTATCAACTACATCATTCATAGCACCATTCAATTTTTCCAGAAAATTGTCAGTATCCCTTAGCACAGAAGTGAAGGAACTCAAGATCTATTTCAATTCCCTCTCTACATATAGGGATAAGTTTTCAGTAGCCCATCCCCATCCCCATCCTGTGATAATTGGACGTAGGGGACGGTCTGTTAAATTCTTGTGTATTTTTGGCAAACCATTAATGATTGGTATAGTTGGTTTAGGAATAACTAAGAACTCATATAAGTCCATTTCTATTTGTCTATGTAATACCATATCTTGTAAATATGAATTGATCCTGTTAATTGCTTTAGTTATTTCAAAATGAGAAACTTCAGTATAAGTTCTGGAATCCTGTAACATCGTCAGCATTTTGTTCACATACCATGACATATCCAGCATCACTATTGCACCTCCTTTATCAGCTGGTCTGAGTGAGATCAAATGGTTATGTTGTAAACTTGAGATGGCTGTTTTTTCCTCAGAAGTGACATTGCAATAATGTCTAGTATCTGGATCTAATCTCAATTTCTCGACTTCATTAGTGCCAAGTCTTACAAATAGATCTACTGCTGGATGTCCAACTGGAACAAAAGTGCTCAATTTCCTCAGTATAGTCCTATCTGTTGTTTGATTTCCAAAAATATGCTTTAAGGTGACATTTCGTCCAAAATATTTCATATCCAGGACAAATTCATCTAAAGATGATCTAAATGAAGGAATGAATGTTAAACCTTTTTGTAAAACTGAGAGTTCCGATGGTGTAATATCATGTTTGGAAAGGTTAACTACCAGTGATTCCTCTCCGTGAATGGTTTCTTCCTTTTTCAGTCTTGACTTGGTAGTCATTGTCCTCTGAACTGATGTTGTTTCAAAAAAATTGGTAAGGTGGTATTAGGTGGTAGATGTGAACCATTTTTCTTAAGTATGGTTCCTGTAGCTGATACCCCTGAAATATCACTATTACCAGTATTTATTGCAGCTTCTTGATTATCCTGTGGTAATAATATGTTTTGTTGTTCTTCATCTGGCATTATATTAGAGCTAGAACTACCATCCACAGGCACATTTTTTCTCTTGTTGGATATCAACTGTAGTCTCTGTTCATTCAATGTACCTTCTTTGGGCCATTCAAAGAATATTCCTGGTTTAAAATCATTAACATCTCTGTTTAGTTTTTTTTTTATTTTATGTTCTTTAATCTTAGATTCATATATATTAAGATTAAATTCTAATGTCCCTAACTTCTTAATTTGTTGATTGGATAATGTCATTAACTCTAATTCACTTTGTTTATCCTTTATTGTCTGAGCAATCCTCTCTTCCTCTGGTTTAAAATAATCCAATAGTAATCTTATATATTTAAAGCTGGTTTCTGTATTTATTGCTTGCCAGCTTGCCAAAAGTCCTGGATGCTGATTACCATAGCTGGGCATGCATTTGACTCGCATTCCCCTTGGGATGACTTGATAGTGTATGCATGCTTCCAAGTGGTATCTCTGCCACATTAATCTTTTTAGTTTGAATGCCACAGAGTCGACTTCTCGAAAGATGGTATCAAAATCAGCATTATTGCATTCTTCACCAGCTTCATCCAATGTAATGGATTCATTATTATCAAAATGAAGATTCAATAGTGGATTCACAAAATTACCAGTCTCTTCAGGGTTCAATCCATGTAAAAAATCCAAGCTGGCATGGTTAGACCTTGTTCTATTCATGTTATCGTTAGCCATAAGCGTTGGGAGAAAAACAACTTAGAAATAAATGAATAAATAACTCCAAAACATTAAAGGTGGTCTGTCACAAAAACAGTCAATATTGGCAGAAAAAAGACAGAAAATCCACCCAAGGATGGCCAATCAACGAAATCCACAAGTGTTCCAATTAAAATGTAGTCCTTTAATATGAATAAAACTTCGACTTGAAAATAAAATGAAAAATAAAAAAGCTCAAAACTGTCCCTTGAAGATATCCGATAAGCGCTTTCGACTGTTGTCTTCCTCAGATCGTATAAGACACTAGGGACTTCCATTTCCTTTTATATATGAAATTCTATACTGTTTAACCAATCACCATTGATGAATACTTGGCAGCATCCAATCCTATCTTGTTATTTCAAGATTAATTTGCATATAATCAGCTCTATGCTTCTGTTTCCCGCCTTTATTGAGTATGTAAATTAGATGTTCCAGTCCTTTATTTTGATTGGATGTATATTGTATTATTAATGATAATATGAACAAAGTGAGTATTACGCTTTCATTTTCCTTTAATTCTCAAGACCAATAATAGGTGGCGTTGTTCTAAATGATGTAGTATCCAAAGTAAATAGAAGCATTCATAAACACTCCAAATATTACATCTTCGAAGAAATTTGTGAATATAACTTTCTATTCATTACAATGCTATGCAGGTATGATGGATCTTTACCTGCATAATCAAGAATAATGCCACTTGAAATTATAGAATTACAATAAGTATCCTTCAACTGAATTATATCACATTTCTAAAAATACGACCAATGCCTGCTTCAGATGTTATCTCTAAAATACAAAGGTCTTACCAAAAACAGGAAAGCGTGTGGATAGAACAGCAACGCTAACTGTTCACTTTCCAATCTCTTTCAAACAAAAGAGGGAAATTGCTTCCCTTTTTTCATAAATATTTTAGTTCTTTCAACTAACAGCAAAGACTTATATTCCATAACAAAAATAGATTAAAACTAAAAATATTAAATGTAAAGTCTAAAAATAGCAGCAACAACTTTTTTAACTTAAGATATTTATCACTCAAGTGTCCCTTAAAATCACTTTGAAATTCAAACTAAGGGAGGATGTAGGCATCCGGCAATAAATTCTATTGCAATTCAGTATTATTATATCTGCCACCCTCCCCAAAAACATTCCTTTAAATGGTCTAAAACATAAAAAAGCAAACCTTTTATAACCCTCAATACCATGGCATGCTTATCCAAAGCAGTAATTTATGTTAATATATAGCCTTTCTTTTAACTTTTAAGATTTGCCTACATACAGAAAGTATAGACAGCTGCATACACCACATAAATGGAATTATAGGTGAAACAGCTTATGTTCCTGTAACTCTTACTGCTATTCAGACAATAAAAACTGGAAGTATCTGCCATCAGTTTGCACTTACTCCAGCCATATGACTTGTACGTTTTGGCTCTATCTGCTTTAACTTCCTTTCCATGCACAGTTCCCTGTTCTTTCAAAAATTTCTTTTAAATTTATTGCTGTCTTGTTAATAAATCAGGGTTCTTCATGCAACATAGTTATTTCCTGATCAGTTGTCAATATACTCCAATTTCATCCTATGTGTTTTAATATTGGTTCTAAGCACAGTGCAGAGTTTTGAGTATTCTTTATTTCATTGCATTCTGATGAAACATTTTCCTCAGCCATTTTTTTCTGTGTGTGTGTTTTTTAGTATGTTTTGGTTTCCTTTGGGACATCATTTAACTGGCCTGGTTCCACAGTGATCCATGTCTGCAGGGCCTACCAGTTTATCTCCTAACTTCCCGGGCTTACTCCAATATTGCTAGGACCATAGACGCTAAGGGCATCATGAGGGCTTCTCTGTCTGTATCCAATAGTAACGTTCAAGATTTTCCATCAGTAAATTGTGATTAATTTCTAACACTAAAAGGAACAAAAGTGCTTTATCTGTTTTTGTTTTTTAAATAAAAAGTTTTGCAAAGAGTGAATAACTGGTGGAATTGTCTTTGTATACATCCAGAGGCATTGTCGACTCAACCATGACCCTGCACCAGTACCAAGAACTCTGTTCAAGTAAAGAGTGAAAAAAGTCTGCTCCTCCTACTGGTACACCTGCCAATCAGGTCTTGTTTCTGCCCCCTGCCCCCATTCCTCCTTCTGTCATTTTAATAAAACTGTTTAATCCCTGTTTACATTAGCAGTTTAGAGTTAAAGGAATGTTTCATAATTCCATTGTAATTGTGGTTGTCACTGGCTTAATTTATTCCTAGTCTTAGTAACTTTTTATTTTTCCAAGGTGAGAGTGGTGTTTAAGGGGCATGACAACCTTCCATAATAAAAAAGTAGAAAAATGATGCAGCTCCTGCAAAATCAATCACATGTTTTTTGCTGCCTGGAAACTAATATTCCTCCAGTCTATGTGCCTATCAAAATGACATGAAACTGTCAATTATATCATTTGACAGCTTTGGAGAATGTGTAAAGGGATCCAATGTTCTCCACAATCACTGCTCTCTTTATTTAAAAAAATATCTTTGACCTAACAGATCACCCTCATTTCCATGAAAGGGTTTTTGAGATGGTCCATTAAAATGACTCAAACATCCCTTCTCTGATATTCCATTCTCCATAATGGATTCCTTAAAAGAAAATGTGCATTTCTGCTGCTATACTACTTATAAAAACACATTAAAACAGGTCAGGAGGTTATGAAAGAGGAACAGGACCCAGATTATTAATATCATTCTAACTGTGGCTACCTTTTCTGTAATAAAAGGTTTAATATATCCCATCTCCACAGCTTATTAGATAGAGGAGTAAATAGTAGGTTGTGGTGATGTGCTCTTACAATCCTGTAATCCAGATGCATAAACATGCAATACTGTTACAGATGTAAGCAAACTCTGCTTTTTCAAAAGAAGCATGCCTTTTTAATCAATTATGTGCGAAAGTGAACTGGCACATCTCAAATCCCTTTCAGCCATAACTCAAGCTACCAGGGCAGCATGAACTGCAGCATACATATGCATGGATATTTTAGTGCAACCAACCAGTATTTTTTTTTTTTTTTGGTGATAGGAGGCAACCAACATACCCACAGAAAATGCATGCAGACAAGGTTGCAAAACTCCACATAGGCAATCACTTAAGCTAAAGACTAAAGCCCAGAGCCTGAAGGAATGAAGCAGACATTATACCAGTAAGGCTGCCTGCCACATATGGAACCATGATAGGGCTTACCATCCAAATTCTTGAAGTTGATTACTGAGCCCTTACTGAATGGAAAACAATGTATTATACTAGCTGTGTCAGGAGTCATTATTTTTGTGTTTTATATATCATATAACATGTGGTCCATACACACCAGAAATCTGAGGTTCCATCTATATGTTGGTAGTCTTATCATTTCATTGTGTTGCTCAGGAAATGTAAATATAGAAACCGCTTGTTAGAGAATACCATCATGGATGGGGCAGCACTGGTGGTTTACTGTTCGGGGAAACGCAGCATTAGCTTGTTTACCCCTGGAAGGGCAAAGATCAGTGGTGGTATTGCTCATCCCAAATTATGCACTTTATATGAAATATAACAGCCTGTAACCACAACATGAAGCTTAGGCTGAAGGTGCATTCATCCAGGGTTTGAAGTAAGAAACAAAAAAACGGGACTTTACATTTAGCAGAGCTAAAGTCCTTAGCAAAATTAATAGCCAAAGCATCCCCCTACAAGCCTGCTTTAACTGCAACTGACTTTTTCATCAATAAAATGTACTACATTACATTTGCTTGACAGCAAAAGGAGACAGTACACCCACCCAATCTGGCCTTTTAAGTGCATTTTCCATTTTACTTCTACTTCATGTCCTTCTTCTCTCTCTCTACCTTTTCCACTTGTTCCATTCCCTCTTGAATGTCTCTCTAAAGTTCCTCACTGCTACCCATTCTAGTATCCCAATCCATAGCTCTACGAGTTCCTTGTTACCACCCATTCTAGTCCATTCCCTCTTGAATGTCTCTCTCGAGTTCCTCACTGCCACCCATTCTAGTATCCCAATCCGTAGCTCTACAAGTTCCTTGTTACCACCCATTCTAGTCCATTCCCTCTTGAATGTCTCTAGAGTTCCTCACTGCCACCCATTCTAGTATCCCAATCCGTAGCTCTATGAGTTCCTTGTTACTACCCATTCTAGTCCATTCCCTCTTGAATGTCTCTCTAGAGTTCCTCACTGCCACCCATTCTAGTATCCCAATCCATAGCTTTGCGAGTTCCTTGTTACCACCCATTCTTGTCCATTCCCTCTTGAATGTCTCTCTAGAGTTCCTCACTGCCACCCATTCTAGTATCCCAATCCATAGCTCTATGAGGTCCTTGTTACCACCCATTCTAGTCCATTCCCTCTTGAATGTCTCTCTAGAGTTCCTCACTGCCAACCATTCTAGTATCCCAATCCATAGCTCTTGCTACCACCCATTCTAGTCTATTCCCTCTTGAATGTCTCTCTCATGTTCCTCACTGCCACCCATTCTATTATCTCAATCCATAGCTCTACAAGTTCCTTTTTACCACCCATTCTTGTCCATTCCCTCTTGAATGTCTCTCTAGAGTTCCTCATTGCCACCCATTCTAGTATCCCAATCTGTAGCTCTACGAGTTCCTTGTTACCACCCAGTCTAGTTCATTCCCTCTTGAATATCTCTTTAGAGTTTCTCACTGCCACCCATTCTAGTATCCCAATCCGTAGCTCTACAAGTTCCTTGTTACCACCCATTCTAGTATATTATTTCGGTCTACAAGTTCCTTGCTACCACCAGTTTTAGTAGTCCATTCCTGGGTCTACGAGTTCCTCGTTACCACCCATTCTACTAGCCCATTCCATAGCTTTGAGTTCCTCACCACTACCCATTCTAGTAGTCCATTCCATGACTCTACAATTTCCATGCTACCACCTGTTTTCGTAGTACATTCCATAGGTGTATAAGTTCCTCATTACCACCCATTCTAGCAGTCCATTCCATGGGTCTGTACTTTCTTACTACCATCCATTCTAGCAGTCCATTCCACAGGTCTATAAGTTCCTCATTACCACCCTTTCTAGCACTCCATTCCATGACTCTACAATTTCCTCACAACCACCTGTTTTAGTAGTCCATTCCATTGGTCTATATGTTCCTCATTACCACCCATTCTAGCAGTCCATTCCATGGGTCTGCAGTTCCTCATTACCACCCATTCTATTAGTCCATTCCAGGGCTCTGTACTAATCTCTGTAATAGTACTTTTGGAGATGAAGGCGGTAGGTAGTTAGTAGTTATTGCCTATAGTCAGCGGACAGTGCTCCCTACTAACTCTCTGTTCTTACTGTGCATAATAAACCCTTAACATCTCCTTCAAAAGGTCTTGTGCAAAAGCATTATTTCCACCCCTAACCTTTGCCTTCCGGTCTCGGGTGAGAAGTGTTCTAGCTCCTCTAACCTCTCGTCATGCCCTCTAGCCTTTCTTAAGATCCCTTCCCCTCCACAAATCTTCTTGCAATTTTCCTCTGGATTCTTTCCAGATGTCTGATGTCTCTTTCCATGTATAACTTTCAGAACTACATAAAATATCCAAGCTGTGGTCTGATGAAGCCCTGTAGAGTGGAAGTATTAGCTCTATGCTTCACAAATCTTTCCCATTGAGGACACACCCCAGCATTCTGTTTACTGCTGCCACTACCCTCTCACCCTACATTCAGTCTTCCAGGCAAGGACTTGTGCAGAGGCATCACCTTCTTAATTAAAGGATAACATCATTTTAATGCCTTTTTTAACACCTTTATTGAATTACCATGTAAGACATAGGCAAACATGTATTTATATAAAAGAAAACCAACTATATTGACATATCTTCAATTGCAAACACTATACATAATAGATTCTTTGTATATTTATCAATCCAGCATTACATAATTTGATCAATTCCTACCTTCCCTTAAACCTCACTCCTCCTCAAAAACATTATTCTGCATGTTTTTCCTATTTAATTTTCTCACAGCCTTTGCTAAAGATTTTACTTCTCATTCTTTTACCTCTGTTACAGTATTCAGTGCTTTAAATACAGTTGGTTTAGACTTTGATTTCCATTTACTAGCAATTGCTTTTTTGGCAACCATCAGAATTAAACTTAACAAGGCCTTACTATGGCTAGGCAAATCAGACTGTGTATCACAGCTCAAAAAAAATCATTTCTCAGTTACACCCATTTCTAAGGGAGTACTCTGTGGGGATTTTTTAAAATTTGCAAACTCATTAAACTCTCAAAATATATGTCCTCGGTTACCTACTTCTCCCCCATCATACCTCCGACATTTACCATCTACCTGAAGAAAAATTCGTTGAAGGCTGCTTGAGGTATAAAAGTACTTATGCAAACATTTCTGGGCAAAAATCCTAAATCTTCCAGACTTTTTTGTATATTTGGCAGTCGTATATATGCCCTCCCATTGTTGCCTTGTGAATTGTTTATCCAGTCTCTCTTCCCAATCTTTTCTAACCTCCTCTGACTATGCCTATAGTTATCATACAGTATTTTATATGCCCTACTAATTATACCTTTTTTAAGAGCAGTTTCTGTTCTACATTACTTTAATATTATTTATTTTTTTCTCGTCAGAAAGCATTTTTCCCAGATGTATAGAGACCATGATTTAAAGCAATATTCCCTCTTTCCACCTGATTTGGTATTCTGTATATGTGCCATGCGATATCTGTAGGACTGCCACATTATTTTCTTTTTGATTTTTAAGAACATTTGATATTGACCAAGGTAACAAGCTTAGTTTCTCTAGAATGTTACTCACTGATGAGTGAGTTGCAGAAACATGAAAGACAAGAAAACAGACACTTAGAACCTCAATTGGCAGCCTGGCAATTGTGACTGGACAAAATAAAATAAACATTTGTTAAGGTATCTGTGACTAACAAAACCTGAAGGAAGCAATGAAAACATTTATTGACACTTCTTACAGACAGACAGCTCTAAATTATAACAGTACTATAAGACAGGTTCATGTAATATGGACATAAAACAGAATTGAAAGCAGAAGTTTTGGCTAAGAAAATCAAATCAGTATGCTGGCTCCTACTATATCAGTTTTTGGGATACAAATGAAAATATCAACTACAGTATGACAGAGGAATTTTTTTTTTAATTCCTGACTACAGTTGCATTTAAATATGAACATTCTGTCCTGTAAGTAGTTCTGTTATTTACCTGTCAGTAGGGGTTAGATAGTAATGGATATTTGCAGAAATAAAATAGCATTACTTCACCTGACAGCAAAATGTTTGTGACTTCTGAGATATTAGGCTCAAGCACTGTTTTCAAATATCCAGTAACACTCCATGTGTTTGTGAATTCCTCACTACTATCCATTCCAGCACTCCATGTGTCCATCTCTGCTGACCTAACCATTCCATTTCTACTTACATAATGTCTGCCTGGCTGTAATTGCAGTATGTCTGTTTTCTAATAATACTGACCTTTTATATAGTCTCTGTATTTTCTTAACATTTTCCACAACAGGTGCCAAGTCCTAGGACCTGGCTTCCACTCTTTCCTTTTTCTTTTTGTCTGTTTGGTGAGACAGTAGTTTTAACTTTCCTCTTCAGGTAGTAAAGAGGAACAATATATTAATGGAATCCTGCGCAAATCATCATCAGTCCCCAACTCTAATTTGCATTTGTTGTAGAATGTCCAGGTACTCCCCTATCAAATAGCTGTCATTCTTCACCACCTTCTTGTCTTATGCCTTAATTTAACTTATTTGCAAGACAAAGCTCTAGCCAATTAGACTGCCAAGTTTTACATTTCCCTGATAATGTCATTGTAATGCTTTGAATACCTTGATTACACTCTGAATATGGAATAAAGACAAGTTTGTTAAGCACCTTTCTGAGGTTAGAAAAATGCTTAACATGCTTTTGTTGAACACACGAGTACGATTGAGATTTGGTCTAATGCTAGAGATTAGGAGCAGACAGTACTGACTGGCAAGTAGTGGTACAAGGTAAAACAGCTTTGAAAGCAATTAGATACTTCACTCTGTCTCACTTACAAACAAAAGGTGTGGCAGAATAAAGTGCCCTAGCTGTTTTTAAAGTCATCTGTCCTTCAGAAGGACACTTTATTTCTGCCTGTTGACCATATGGCATCATAAATGTTTTGGATTTCAAAGGCTTTGAAAGCTGGTAAACCACTTCACACTTCTAAACTTTTGTTGGTAACTGTTAGTACATGGAGCATTATGCATTACAAATAATTAAGATCAGGTCTCACTGATCATAACCCTTACCTGTTTTTGACATGGATACCCAGATTCACCTCTTAAGCATCTCCCTAAATGTGAATTTCTTCTCAATTGTCGTAGTTAATCACAGGGACCTGATTATAATTTTTTTCAGGATGAGAAGTAAGGTTCTAGGATGAAACAATGAAAATATATAAAAATATTGGTTAAAACTGTTTACAGATGATGCAGGAACTGAAATATGAAAGGCTAACATCCATGGGGAGATATGAGTTGATACTTATGGCAAGGTTTGTACGAGTGTGAACTAGATGGAAGAAAAAACATAAGTGGCAGACAGGAATGATTTGGGGAAGAGACATGAATCTGTGAAGGTATGTATGGGGGGACCAGAGAGTGGGCAGCTGTATATGCTAAGTGTAAACAAGCAGGCATTATTGGTGGAGGTGGAGTTAAAGGCCTCCATGGGTCAGTGAGGAATTAAAGTTATAATATGGCAAATAAGGGAGTCATGGAAAGAGCAAGACAGTGTGGATAGAAAGAAGGAATACAGAATTCAGGATACAATATATGATAAATGTACTAAGGTGTCACTGAGGAAGAAGAGAGAAAAAGAAGATGTTAAGGCTGGTTGAAGAAAAGAGGTGTATTCTAAAAGTTTAGGAAGGGAGAAACATGGAAAGTGGTAAGACAAGAAAGATAAAACTCAATGGGATGTGGAGAAGGGGAAAGGAATGTGATAGGGCAGATGACATTAAGGTTGGAGATTCTATTGCAGTAGGAATGTGAAGAACTGGGAAGCAGGGAGAAGAAGGCTTGGTATGCCATCACATAGCAAAACATAACAAACACTACCCAAGGGTAAAGCAGACAAAGATTAAATTTGTTGAGTTCAGTTTCTCAATGCTGAACTCCCAGTGGCTTTTGCTACTGGGAATCATTGTTAATGCAACGTTCATTTTGGTGCTGGCAGGGATTCTGTGTGAGTGAGCTTTTCTTTTTTCTCCACAGTTAAGTAACAGGATGAGAGGAGCTTTGCTTAGCCCCTTGAAACAAACACATTTGTTAAATGTTTCATCAAGCTGAAGCTTCAACCAGTATGTTTCATCCAGTTAACATTTCAATGAATTTAGATTTAGTCAAATGAATGGAGGTCATACTGATGACAGGTATCCTGTTGTCATGAACTCATGCTCATGGCAAGAGGTCATAAAGGCGGCATTAAGACATCACTGCAGAGGCAAAGCATGTATCATGGCTTAACATAGACACAAATGTTTGAGCCTTGTTAAAGGCAGACAGGGAGAGTGGAGGATAGTTCTAACATGACTGTACTTGTGAAGAAGAATGTCCTTCAATGAAAATACATGGAGATGGTGAACCTGAGGCTCCAGAAGTTGAAGGATATTTAAACAAACATGAGAATACTTTGTAGCCTTTACAGGTATGTTGCCAGTGGCACATGCATCCAATGTTTGGAAATGTTAAATAATAGGAAACTGAACTGACTAGTTAATGCCTAGTGTGGAGATCAAGAATATGTGGAGCTGAGAGGGTTTATGGGGAATCAATGATCACATGCAGAAGAGTACTTACGGATACATGTTGTTCAACAAGAGGTGCAGAAAGGACCTATGGGAGTATATGAAACAACTGGCCTATTCAGACCAAAATGGGGGGGGGGGTATCACTAGTGTAAGTGAAAGAGGTATTCAGAGGAGAAAGGAAGACAGAAGAATAGTGTGCATCATAAAAGTGAGGAAAGGATGAAAAAGAAAAATGTGTAGCAAAGGGAGAGTAAAGGATAACATAAGCTTGTAGGTACATAGGTATATAATAATAAATATGAATAGCTAGAACCACTGTCAAGTACAACAACTAAATTTATTACTTGCAAGTTCAAACTTTTGCATTCAATGCTCCTTTACGGTAAAAAAAACTTCTAAATCAATGGTACATATATAAATAAACTTCACACAAGTCATGTGACTTAAAACCAATTGAAAAACAAAAACATTTAAAATGACATGGCATACTCAGTCATCTTACTTGGTTATGTAACCCTCTTAGTATAGGTTAATACTAATAAAACCATTTAAACCAAGAAATTTATGTGTCCTTAATCTAACTATCCACTTATATTCTTCCTTTTCAGTGGTATTTATTATATCTCCCCTATGGTATTTTCATTTATAACTTGTAAAACCATAAATTTAAAATGATGTGTAGTGTCAGTTTCTTTAATATGTTTGTATAGTGCATTAGTTTCCACATACCCTCTATTCTCAGATAAATGGTCTCCTATCCATTCTTTTAATTTACGGTTTGTTTTACCTACATAGAAGGCATCACAGGTCTCACATTTTGCCATATAGATAATATTTTTGTATTATAGTTAGCATAAACCTGTAACATAACTTTTACCATTAACAGGATGCTTACATTTTTTCCATAAATATGTTTACAAAAGTTACTTTTGTTTTCTTTGGTGAAATTATTTATTTTCTGTATGAAATTGTCAAGACAGAGCTCCCACTGGAATGCTGAAACTCATTTTTCTGTGAAACTCTATCTCCAGCATGGCATCATGTTAGGTAAGCAGTGTAAGTTTAGAGGTAGAAATATTAGTGTACAGCTGGATTAGTACACAGCAGGCTTTTTTACAAGACTTCATCTGCAACAGGATAAAAAAATGTAAATGCATTCACATTCAGCTTTGCTGTTTAATCAATATTGAAGTCAGAGGTTTACAATTATATACCCCACTTATTTTCAAGGAGATACCATTGTTTGTGCAATGCTTGTGTTTCATTTAAAAAAAATGGTATTAACTGTGTGTTTTATTTTTGTGGAAATAGTGACTTATTTATGTTTTGTTTTCAGGTATATAAGCCATGATATGACATTAATTGCTTAGCACATTCCTTTCAACTATCCAGAATATTGCAAAATATTTTTGAATGGGTTTTTATACACTCAGGTGGAAAGTTAACACAACACAGCTGCATACTTCATACATGATTCCTACATGTACATCAAAAGGATCTACTCACAGCACTGTCACTATTCCACACACAAGCACAAGATGATTCAGCAAGCAAAGACGAGTAAGACAGTATCAATGTAAAAAAAAAAAAAAACAGAGCAAAAAATGCCAAACATCAGCCACCATGCAGGATGAAATATCCAAACACAAGCATCACTCTTTAAAAACTGTTGTTTAATGCAAGAAATACATACAAGCTAAAGCAAGCTTTTGCAAACACTTCATCAGGTGTAAAATACAGATACACACTTTTTGCCTTGTCTTCTTGTGCTTGTGTTTATCTTTTTGTTCCTTTAAGAAGGTTATGAGACATGGAAGACTTCATCTTTGTCCCTATTTTCACAATCTAGTAACAGGGAGGATTTGAGAAACATACGATTTCAGCACCTATTATTGGTAAAGGAGAATCCATTATTAACTAATATAAAACTAACTGAGCAAATCAGTGATAGCGAGTTCATGAATAATTTAAAACTGCTGGAAAACAAATTTCAACTATATAAATGCCTACAGTGGCAAAAATTAAGTTTTGAAGTTTAAAACTTAACATTGTACCATGTGGGCTATGCATATTGAAAATGCCTATGTGTGGTACATTATATCCTAACTTCTAAATGGTAGGAGCTCAACTTGAAATTAGGCAAGGAATATATTTGCCTCATGAATTAATTAATGACTTTTGACCCCATTTTAAAAGATACTATAAGGAAATTACAAGATATACGAACTGACATTACTATGAATGGACATTTTAATATACATCAAACAGAATATGATACTGCTATTGAATACCTGGTCAGTTTTGAGCAATGTTTGATAACTACAAAATAACAAAAACTGAAACTTGATATGAGTGACTTCAGAAACATTTTTTTTCCTGGCCTAAATCAACTTGCATCAATTTCTAAATCAATAAAATCATTAGACTGATGATTTCCATCAGCAACAGGAAACAATTAACACCACTAATATACAATAACATTCACAAGTTGAAAGGCTAATACTGCCAATGTGGTTACCAATCTGCAGACAAATGTTAACACAGATATCATAACAGAATAGGATCCCACAGATATTCCTCCTTTTTCACATAATACACCACTACCTATGCACCAACACTGAAATAAAAGTAGAGGCAGACAAAATAAAAGAGGTTAAAGACGAGGAAAAGGAGATCATGGACCAATGATGCAAATGTGTTTTTGACATCTCCAGCCATACACTTTCCCCATTGAAACTGGCAGTACTTAGTAAAGGTATGACATTTATTCCAGCTGTGAATGGACACATCTCAGATTGCTTAAGTGATCTAGCACTTTCTATATGAACATTTGAAATAATTTTTCTTGATGACTCACAGTCAAATGCAGTGCACTATAAGAAACCCATCACTTTCATTCCTATGAGTCATCATGTTATTTAAGCTTTCCATAATGTATGTGAATGTGATCTATAAATACACTATTGAAGATAAGTTAACAAATAATGCCTTTTCTAATGTTATTTTGAAGAAAAAGCAGCCTTAAATTTCATGACTTCATATCATGAAATTGTTAAAAAAATGTGTGGACAATGATGGATCCATTGCTGTTAAGGTCAAAGATTTGTTGGATTCTAATTTTCGATTTAATAATGATGTACATAGTTATACTGAGCTAACTTTAATTAATATTAATAGATTAATTAGGCATGTTAACAATGATGTCTGCACTATGCATTTCAATGGCATTTTAACATTAGAACTAATGAATTATGTTTATACTCTGCAACACAAAATTCCCATTTATTATGGCTTAGTGAATTCATGCCAAAATATTTCCAACCCTACCATCAGACCTATTGTCTGTTCAAGGGCTTGTTTAACACAACCTGTTTCTTTATATTTAGAAGAGAGTTTGAAACCTCATCAAAATTACACTATGAGCTACATCAAAGACAGTCATGATTTTCTTAGTTAATTATACCAATGGTATTCTTCAAAGACAGAAGACACATATATCTTTGTTATTTTGAATATAGAATCTTTATTTACTGTTCTACCAAATGATATGGGTTTTGAATATATTAGAGAATTCTTAACTATACACTCTGAAATGTCTGGTATTACAATAAATATGCTATGAGAATTTATATCATTAGTCCTACAAAATAATGTTGTTTTATTCCAGGACACATATTATTTGCAAATACATGGAGTTGCTATGGGAAAGCTACTGGCTAACTCATATGTAACTTAATGCTATCTGCTTGAGATAATACATACATTTTTAATGAAGGTAACAGATTTTCATCAAATGTATTATTTTACCACCAGTTTGTGGATGATGTGTTCATAGTATGGAATTACACTAATGTCAATATTTCAGATTTTGTACATTATGTGATATCTACTACAATTTTTTCAAGATTCAAGAGTACTTCATCCAGTTCAGATACTGATTTCCTAGATGTACATTGAAATTAAACAGATGATGGAATAATAAACATACATGTGAATAAAACATACCTATTTGCATAAATGCAGCATGCATCTGTCCCATTTGTTAACATTGTAAAAGGTCAAATGTTATGGTTATTAAGATGGAACATAAATACTGAAATTCTGGAACAATAATTAGATGTCTTCATAAATGATTGTAAGGTCAGGAGATATAATGAAACTTTGTTTTCATAATGAGAAAGCTAGGATCATCAACAAACAAACCAACTCAGCAAGTCCAATAGTCTTTCTAAAGTCATTTCAGCTAAAAAGCATGATTAGAAATTAAGATGTATTCTAACACATAGACACATCATGTTAAATGCATTATACAGAAACATTGGCATATTTTACATGTCTTGGATCCTCTTAACAATTTGTTATCTAATAAACCTAGTTTTCGATATAAACATTCACAAAATCTGGAACAAAAAACTTTGCTATAAAGTGCAAAATAATTTTATAAATTTTTGACAGAGCCAAAAACAAGCACTTCTCCTTGCACTAAATGTAGTTTTTTGTAAATTTATTAACAAAAATAATCAGTTTGTTCATCCATCCATTGGTAAATCATATTTTTGCAAAGTTTATGCAGACTATGATTTAATAAATGTGATTTACTTGGCACACCATGCTCTGCATTTTATATAGGAAAAGTTAATTGTAAACTAAAATAGTTCATTTGTGACGATCTATCAGATATAAGATGAGGCATAACAAAATAATGCATTATACAAACATTACAGAACAATCTTATACTTTCACTTTGATGGTTTTACAATTAATTTTAGAAACAAAATGAGATGGTGACATATCAGTCACAACTGAAAATGTAGCGTACCGCTAAAAATATAAGCTAAGAACTGATTCACATTATGGTCTGAATGATGCTAACACTTTGAAAAGTAGGTATCTTTAATCATATTTTGCAATTTTGATCATACTTTGCATATTTTTAAATGTGTGTTTTGGACTTTATGTAATAATGTTTTCCTTTTTTTTCTCAAAAATTATTTATTAATAAATATAAGTTGATGACTGAAAGTTAATAATCATAACTATGAATTTTACATTATTAAATAAAAACAAATATTACATTGAACAATATAAATAATTCAACTATTTACAAGGTGTCTACACATATAAGAAAAATGTTATTTATAATCTTCTTGTTAATTGTTATTTCAATTTGTTTTTTTAGTAATTACTTGCTGTTTGTTTGTTTAACAGTTACTTGAGTTTTAGACATGCCTTGAGTGCTGACCTTGTTCTGGTGGTTCTTCCTTTGATTGATAATATCTCTAGCTGACAAACTTTGGTTGCAATATTCATAAATTCCTTCACTGATGGAGTGGAGATGTTTTTCCAGTTTTTTTTGTAATCACTTTTCTCGCAGAAGTCAAATGGCTCCAAAGAAGAGGGCATTCATTTTTCTTGACACATGTCAGAATTGGTGTGTTGAAGAGCATTAAAGATTTATTTAATATAAAGTTATCAGTGAATAATGCCTGTAAGAATAAGTTAACATCTTTCCAAAATGTATTAATTATATTACAGTTATAAATCATGTGCAGCCAGTCTGCTTTAAGTTCTAATCCACACCTCCAACACATATTTCTCATATTAAATATAAGTTCAACCTTGTGTGGAGTAATAAACGTTTTATGAAGAAATTTCCAAGAAATAAAATTCAATTTCAAAGACGTGGTTTGCACTGTAGAAGAAAGCATCATATTTTTCTTACTGCTACTAGGGTAATATATATTAATAGTTCTAAAACAGTTCCAAAAGTTATCTTTGCATTCATTTGCCTTAATGTTATTGATCTAGTATAGTTTAGATAGTAATCCTTTTTCTGTAATATCTTGATGTATCAGTAATATTAATAATTCTACGAATTTAGGTATTTCTTTTTTAATTGAAGCATGCATCAAGTTTTATTTTTCCTAAGTATAAAACCTACAATTTTACACTTCTAGCCACATCTCATTCTGTAAGTTAAATTTATTTATAATATATTGTGAGGTATTTAACTTTTCTTTATTCATAAACTGATACCAATATATTAGTTGATTGTCTTTGAAAGCATGCATTATGTTTGTATTAAATGTTAAATTAATATTGTTTTGTGTAAATGCTATAGGGAATGTCAAAAACAACCATGCTTTATGTTCTGGATCTTTATATATTATATTTCTGAAAATGTTCATTGTTGATGTAATAATGTGTGAATTTACCACTAAGTTTTGATGACCTAAAATAATGTCTTTTAAAATCCAAAGAAAGTTCTTGTTGATTATATTATTATGGTACTCATATTTTCTGTTATTACTTTTTATATAGATACTTTTATGTATATCTTTCCATTTAGCCTGGTAGTTTTTGTTTGTCCAACAAATAATAGACGTTGTAACACTAGAGAGAGAATATAATTCTGTGTTAGCTAGATCTATTCCTCCATGTGTTCAAGTTCTTAAATGATGATTGAGTGCTAGTCTGGGTTTGTAGGGATGTCATAGAAAGTTGAGTATCAGTGTATTAAATTCTTTTAGGTATTGCTTTGGTATGGACAAGGCTAATGATTGGATTATACATAGTATTTTTGGTAATAATATCATCGTAATTATTATATATCTTTCTTCCATTGTGAATATGAATTTATTCCATTTATTTATAATAGATTTGATTTTGTCTAAACATGAGGTGTAGTTTATGTTAATGATTTCTTTTATATCCCGTGTTAATATATAATTCCAAGATATGTTATTTTATGATATCTGACTATATATTTAGAAATGCTCTTCGATATATCTGAAATATTGGTATTTATACATAGAATTTTAGTTTTATCCTCATTAAAAGTAAGACCTGATTTGGATTGGAATATTTTAATAAACTCGAGAAGACAATTAAGAGAGTTTGTGTTGTCTTTCAACATTAATAAAATATCATCAGGAAATAGAAGTATTTTCGAATTTAGATTTTGGTCAAACTGTACTCCTACTGTATCTGTACTTGATCTTATATAGTTGACAAAGGGTTGCATGACTAGCATATATACATTTGCTGTGGGGTTATTTCTATGTATGTATCTGTTTAAGAATGGTTTTAGTGAAGTCATGTGATTAATTAGCTTGTAAAGCTAGAGTATTTAATAAGCGCTTTTGTTATTTGATTTACATCTGAAGAAGCAATCAAACTATGAAAGTGCTTATGTACCTGAAATAAATATGAATTTTAGAGCACTGGAGTATTTGACTATCCTTGGGTCCATTTGTCTGTTTTGTGTTTTATACATTATTAGTTTTTGTGGACCTGGGTTCTGGCAAAGGTTCGTGGTTGTCATTTTTTACATGTTTTAAGAATAAAAGCATAGGTGAAGCACTATCTATGTAGGTCTACATCCTTTTAATACAGCATAGTTCAGTTTGTTGATCTGTCCACCTATGGGAATCTTATTCAGCTTAGTTTATCAGTTCAGGGGAAATTATTAGTTGAATTTCTATCTTTAAGGTTTCCACAGGTTCTTTAGTAGCACCAGTTCAAAAGATAATTATCAAAAATTCACAGTGATATTCATTTTAAGCATAAAATTACAGATTAATGTAAATCTATTAATTGAAGCAATATTAGGCTTGGTCATGCTTATCTCCCAACTTCTAGTCAAGCCACATTAACATATTAATCTATGTGTAACTCTGTTGTCACTTATTCAAAAAGCAACCCATATGTTACGAAAAATTAATCATTAACTTATGCAAACAATCGCAAGCTATTTAGTCATTATTATTTGTCTGCAGGACTATCATTTCATGTTTTGCTATGTAAATGATAGTCTATTGTGATATATTTTAATATATTTACTGATTTGCTAATAAACCATATTCAAATGTTCCCTCCATGGTCAAGAAAAGGGCTACACCAACATAGATTGCTGAGGAATTTGAGAGTGCTAGTACAGTTATTTAACATCACAAACATTGTCTTTCATGCAATAGAGTCACAGCTGTAAAGCAAAAGAGAAATAGCATGAGAACTAATGTCTAATTTGTTTAGATCATTATCTTGACACTTTTATTATTCCAGATTTTTTAATGCATTAATAATTCATATTACTGGGTGACACTCAACGCTAGTGGGCTTAGAAATTCAGAGCTGAATATTTGAGATGTTTATCATCACTTCTGATATAGTTTCTATTTATGTACAACTTCAACTGACATATTCTCAATATTAGTTTTGAATTATCCAGTTTCATACCATGGGCTTCCCTGTGACAAGATCCTTCTACTATATTCAGTTTTAAATAGGCATCCCATTGCCTCATATGTCATATCCAAAGGTGTGAAACTACATAGGGAGCCAGCACTAGCTGTATCAAAAATCTTTATTTAAACATCACTCCCTTATGGTTCCACATAAATCCCCCAAACATGCATCCTCAATGCCATCCGTTCACCACATCAAACAGCATTGATTCATTTTCACAGTATTGCCTATTATTATCATCACAAACCACCCTCCAATCAATTCCCTGCTGCGTCCCCAGTCTCCATATCCTCCAGCATCATGCTGATAATCCATGCACAGCGTCCACAACTATCTCACTATCTACAATCACTGTCCCTGTATTAATATCTCAGCACACATTCAGGAAGCTGTAATCCATATAATGTCAACTAAATCAAACAAAACTATAAGGTTAACACTGTTGTTAATGTTTATAGTTGTCTTTTCTTACCTTCCTTCTTAATGAGGATATGTCTGTTTAACAGTCCTGCTCATTCATTCTTACATTATCTCGGCAGTTAAATAAAAGTATCACATGTAAGCTATCTCTACGGTTTAGAGAGATTCCATTTTTCCATATATAAACAGGATTACATATTAATACATGCCACAAGAACACTTGACCTCCATTTATATCATTGAATTGTTCCAATTACCACATTTAGTGAACATATTCAGCACCCACTGCTCTTCAGTAATTAGAAGAAGGAAAAAATGGATAACTGACATGGCAAGTGATGCATAGCTACATCCTCTGAACTAATTAGACATGTGCACTAGAACCCGACGAGTCAAAGTTTTGGCTGAGGCATTTTCTTTTGAAATTTGATAACAGAACTCAAATTCCTGCCTCCCTAGCTTGTCACCACTCTGTTAATGCATGGTCAACAAACATATGAAATGAAAGCATCTAGATCCATTTGTAACAGCTATCAAAGAGCTCCATTTTCATCTCCTGTCTAATAAACTAAAGTCAAAACAATTTTATTAAACTTTTAGACAGAATTGCTACATTTGAAACCATCTATATATAGGCTATAGTTGGTCTATATCACTTTAACACATATAGGAAGAGCCAAGAACAAAAAACAAGACAAGAAAAAGTGTAGCTCTCATCGCTCTATTGAAAATCGTTCATACTAGCACTCATAACCAGCATTATATTCATGCTGAAAAGATCCATGACAGGCTGACCAGCAGAGCTTTTCACTCATACTATTTGTACTCATTCTTACATGTTATTCTCATATATGCTCAAACCCTCATCTTTTGCATCATTATTTTACTTCATATATCGAAGTGTAGCAATAATAATAAGTCCCTTGAGATAATCCTTTATGTTAAGAATAGTCAAAAGTTTAGTAGTCAAGTAGTACTGTACATTTTAGTATTCAAATACAAAGTAGTAACCTAATAATAAATTAAATAAGTGAGGTTACCTTTCAAGAAATATTCCCTTAAGATGGTTGAAAATATTGTATGTTTTTCCCCCTTTTTACACATATTTTATAATATGAAGACTGAATCATGAACATGTGAAAACAGATCTGTAAGAGACCACAGATTAGTAGTTACAGAACATCTGTATGTTGTTCCAATAAAAAGTCATTTTTACTTTCATTTCGTTTTCTTCTCTACATTTTTACATTTTGTTCTGCCATTCTTTTCAGGGATCTGGTATTCCATTCCATTTCTTCAGTTTGATCAATTCTTTTATTGGATTTTTATAAAGGTTAGTGCAGAATATAGATCCTTGAAGATGTTTGTCTCATCAGGGAGAAATATTTTTAGTCTTGCTGGAAAAAGTAAATTAACTTTGATTTGTTTCTTCTTTAGTTCTTTGATTAGTGGCAGAAAACATTTTCTTTTTGAGATTACAATTGATGAATAGTCATTATCAAATCTTATTGTCCTTTCATTTAATTTGATGGGAGATTTTGCCCATGCAGCTTTAAGAATTAGCTCTTTGTATTGTGAGGAAAAAAAATTGACTATGACAGATCTCAGAGCAGAATTTTATCTGACAAAGGCTTAACAGCAAGGGACCTATGTGCTCTCTCAATCCCATATGACATAGCTTCTGGCAGTTCAAGTGTATTAGAAAGCCAAGATGTCAAAAAACTAGATAAGTTATTACCTTCAATTTTCTCTGGTAAACCAAAAATACAAATATTATTCCTTCAAGATCTGTTTTCCAGATCATCTATCTTATATGATAAGAGTGAATTCTGTTTTAATAAGTAGTCAGTGTTGTTTTCTTCTTCTGAGTCTTTTTTCAACATCATTCAGAGCATCTTCCATTCCTGTTATTTGCAGTATCTGTTGGTTGAGAGTCTCCTGAATTTGTTCCATCTGATTTGTACATTTGTCCTTGAAGTTATCTATCTTAATATCCAAGCAAACAGCTGTTCAAGCAGGACAGGTAGCACTCACAAAAGGATAAAAAATAATTTGTTTAATGAAGCGCTTTTCGTTTTGCACTGTGGAAAAACTTCCTCAGACAAACACAGTAATACCAAAAGTCATTAAATAAAAAACAACTACGTCATGTGATCAATTAACACATGTTAAGAACAAGAAATAAAAGAGGTTCCTATATGTTTATGAATGTTAATGAACTATAATCAATAATGTAAAGCTATAGTCAGAACGAATAACACAAAAACACCAATAACTAATAAAAAAGATCTCAAGATTTGTGAGTGCTACCTGTCCTGCTTGAGCAGCTATTTGCTTGGATTTAGTTTGGACAGTTTTTCATTGATTTGTATTCACTATCTTAATATCCATTTTGTCCATTTTTCTTGACAATTTCTGTATATTTCTCAAAACCCTTTTTTTTAAACAATTTTATTGATTTTAAAGAGATAAGTATAAACAATTACATATTCTTTTAACATAAAAATATTTACAATTCAAAAGATGTTCACATAGGCATTCACATAACAATGTTTAACAAATAAAATGAAATTACTAAAACTATTTACAAAGACATCCTTTGAATATCATTATGTTGACTAGTATTTGATTTTTCCATATATATATATAACACATAGAGAGGTTGAAATTTAATTTATATGTTATCGTTGTCAATCTCTTTTCAACAAATTCTGTAAATGAATCCATAAATGATAGTTATAAGTTTTTCTAGATGTTCTAAATGTCATAGTTGCAATCTGTAATTGACAAATTTCCATTAGAATTTTCTTAAAATCATTATAGGAAGGAGACTCAAAACCTTTTGAATATCTTTCTTAATTAGTGTGTCTTGAGAGTTTACCTTAAAGTAACTCATCTTGTCTGAAGAAATAGCTCCCAGTTAGTTGCTTGTCAAAAATTTAGGACTTTTTAAGTAATTTTAATATGTTATCATAGATAAAAGTTTATATTATTACTTTTTACCAAAAATAAAAAAAAGATAACTTAGAAATAAAATTTCCTGTCAGAGATATAACAAATGCAGCAGAACTGAAGAATTCTGCACCTATCTCCTCTGCATCTTGGTCACCGTAATAATCCTTTCCTATCGATTTGTTCAATATCATGTGATTGTATTCACTTTCTATATAAAAATACCCAAATAAATTTGCTGCTGATTTTACAGCTGATGAAGCACTTGCGAAAGCTTGCTTTACATTAAACACCATTTTGTAAGGAGTGAGCCTTGCTTTTGGATATTTCATCCTTGAATGGTGGCTGATGTTAGGCATTTTTTGGATTATCATTATTCGATCCTGTCTCTCTATTACCCTCCAAATACTTCCATGAATATGCCTTTGTTCCCTAATAAACTTAATGCACCAAATTTCACTCCTTTGCCGAACAGCAACTGTGTGTGTGTGTGTGTGTGTGTGTGTGTGTGTGTGTGTGTGTGTGTGTGTGTGTGTGTGTGTGTGTGCATGTGTGCGTGTGTGCGTGTGTATGTGTGTGTATAAAACAATGTGTGAGGTACAGTTTCTGTCAAGATCATTACAATACTCACTCCTAATTTCATATTTATAGGTAATATTCAAACAAACAGATCTACACCATTCACTAAATTCCTCCCCTACATATCAAACACAAACATGTTATGCATACACTTACTGCTGGCATTCAAAACATTAACAAAAACAACAATGCAATGCTAAGAACCAACAGTAATGACAAAAAAATGAAAGTAGTGCAGTCTTCAGTTAAAAAATATATATATATATATATATATATATATATATATATATATATATATATATATATATATATTTGACTGAAACTCATTTGCCTGACACTCATTTGCTTGACAAGTAGTACTTACAGGCAAATAAAAGGGATATATCCCTTTCCCCACTGTAGTGCGACCCTGGAGTTAGTACATATAGTTAGGGGGGTGAGGGCACAGCCCCCCACACTGGGGGAGGGTGAGGGAGGCAGAGCCCCCACCTAGTTTGATTGAAATTCTCTGCTTTTTGTTGTATATTGTTCAGTAAAACCAAACTAGGTGGGGGTCTCTGCCCCCCCACACCTTCCCAACTATATATCCTAACTCCAGGGTCACACTACAGTGAGGAAAGGGATACATCCCTTTTGTTTGCCTGCAAGTACTACTTGTCAGGCAAATGAGTGTCAGTCAAATGAACTTTCATAAAATGAAGGTGACCCATATATATATATATATATATATATATATATATATATATATATATATATGGGTCCCCTTCACATGGTCGACAGTTCAAATGATCGACACTCATTTGGTCGACAGTTCATTTGGTCGACAAGCAGATTTGCCCCCTTCCCCAATGTTGTGCAACCCTGGAGTTGATATATATAGTTAGGGGGGGGGCACAGCCCCCCACATGGGGGGTGTGGGGGGGTGAAGCCCCCCACCTAAAATGCTTGTCGATCAAATGAACTGTCGACCAAATAAACTGTCGACCATATGAACTGTCGACCATGCCAGGTAGACCATATATATATATATATATATATATATATATATATATATATATATATATATATATATATATATATACACACACACACACACACATATATATATATATATATATATATATATATATATATATATATATATATTTTTTTTTTTTTTTTCCGTTTAGAAATCAGCAGTAAAAGATATTCCTTACATTCTAGCAGAACCCATGCTATTTTCCAAACACCACTCATTTCACAGTATGGAATAAGCCACAGAAAAGATCAATATCAGTGTCAAATGTAGAACTCTGTGGAAAAATACTGAAGTCAACATATTTTGTATTCTGTATTTAAAGGGTTAAGCAGAAAAATGTTCACTGCGTGCAAACTGAAATGTTTTGGAAAATGTTAATCACTGAGGAATGCAGGAGTTAATCTTAAACTACTGATAAGGAAGTTAATGGTGCAAGAATAACTGTGGTACTGGCTGGTAAAAACAAGTAATCAAACTATCAATTTTAATGAAAGTCCTCTGTGCTACGTGTATGTACGTGCAGGAGGGTGTATATAAGGAAAACTTAAAGTACAAGTAGCCAGACTGCTGGCATATTACTATCATGTAGCAGATCTCCATGCATGTAAAATAAAGCTGTTTTACTTGCTTACAAAAACTTGGTGTGATTCTTCCAGAATATGTTAGAAGAGTAAAATCTTTCGACATAACTGGCGCCCAACGTGGGGCGGCCCCTGCATGGCGCAAATCGAACAAAGAGAGGCTGAAAACCTGCGCAGGTGGAGAGAGATCAGGCTCTCCTCGAATGAAAGACCTCCAACTGAAACAGGTTGAAATTAGAGGCCAGTCACTCTTTCCAGATTCAATCCGTGAGGTGGCAGCGAAACAGGGCGGAAGAATCACAAAGGTAAGCAAAAAAAAAAGCTATTTTTTGTTGTTTCTGATTGGAATTTTTTGTCTAAATTTTAAGGAACTAGTCAAGGGAGAAATTAAATTTTCTCAAAGTATAAGGGGTATATGTAAATAGATTCCATATACAAGAAATCTCAAAAACAAAAATAGTTTCTCGTAAAAAAAATGGGAACAGGAACCAGTTGCGCCAAAGGCGACAACAAAACTGAAGATGAAAAGTTTATGTTTGATTTACACCCAAAAAATGTAAAGTATTTAAATAAATGAAAAAAAAAACATGGGTTTAGTGAATGTTTAAATAAGTCAGAATGTCAAAATCTAGTAAGATTACTGCGCAAACAGGCAGGAAATAAGACAAGGAAGCAAAAAAAGGTAGGGATTCCCCAGGCACAAAAATGGCTGGAGGAAGCAAATAAAAAACATAAGGAACAAAATTTAAAAAAAGGGTGTGGTAATTCAAGTGAAAAAGATGTGTATTTTGTTCAAAAGGAAGATAATAAAACTTCCATAGTCAGTCGTAGTCACCAAAATCCCTCGGCCCCTCCCATCCAGTATCCAGACCCTGCACAGGTTATTGAGGTGCCCCCCGACCAGGACCCACCGCAATACCAGGCTTCGGTGAGTGTCCCCCCCACGCCACGTATTATATTACAGAAAGAGCCTGCCAACACTCTTGACTTACGCAGCGAAAGTATTAGGAGAGAAGGGGACTGAAAAATTAAGAAAAAGGTAGATCAGGAAGGAGAGAAATACCCACTGATAAAAGTGGCAAATCCTCAAACGGGCGCAAAAGGCGAGGGTCCTACCATATTGGTCTACCGACCGTGGACCCGTGATGATATCCGAAAAGCGGTAAAGGGGATTCCCCATCCAAAAGTAGATATGCGTAAATTCCGTACAGACGTAGGGGGCATGAAAATAAGTTATAGATTAAACGCTGTAAAATTTGAACAAGTAATAAGGCAAATCCTAGGACCTGATTGGCACCTTATTTGCGGAACTTGGGACCCCCTGCTACCAGAGAAAGGGGGAGCCTTGCCGTTTAACTCCGAAGTGTGTAAAACCAAAATAAAGACTCTCCTAGATAAAATAGAAAAACATTGAAAGCCCAAAGCAGATTGGACTTGCATTAATCAATGCGTTCAAATGACGAAACCGTAGACAATTATCTACATCGTCTCACACAATGTTTTGATGCTCATAGTGGGTTGATTAAGGCAAAAAATCAGGCAAATGACTCGCCCTATGAACAGCAACTGAAAAATGCATTCCTAAAGGGCTGCAAGACAGCCATTGGTAACTTTATACAAAAGCATATGATCACACACAGGACAGCGCGTCTACAGCCCCTTATGGATTATGCTAGACATGCTGAAAAATACCTGAAGGAAAAAAAAAATAAAAAAGCCCAGACTTTTACAGTTAGTGAAAATGAAACTTTAATGTTAGTTCAAGGTTCCGCAAATTGCGGAAGAGGGCGTGGCAGGAAAAGAGGACGAGGACGGAGAGGCATAAGTCATTCTAAAGATTTCAAGAGTAGGCAAAAGAGGGGGGAGTGTTTTAAGTGCGGTAAAAAAGGACATTTCGCCAGAAATTGCAGAGGACCGAAAAAACCAATGGTTGCTTCCGGTGGTACCGCATGACTATATGATGGTCAAAAAGACGTAGATGAAGGGTATGAGGAAAAAAAAAAAGTGAGAATGGAAAAGTAGGTACAAGTAAAGACGATGGGTGGGGACAGGAAATGGCAAAAAATGAAAAATATCAAATGGTAAATCTAACAGCACTAGCATCAACTATGCAATTAGAATCCCAACCAGTGATCACATTGCAAGTTGAGGGCCAAGACATAAAATTTCTTTGTGACTCAGGGGCTTCTCAAACGTTAGTCAAAAGTACTGCCATATCATCCGATGTTACCTCGGATGAATATGTGCTTGTAAAAGCAGCAAATGGTCGTATTTACAAAGAGTATGTACCAAGTCCTGTGCACGAGGGGATGCACGGTCCAAACCAAGTAAACAGCTCCAAATAGACCAGCAAGGCAGCATAGAGTTCAATATATTTATTGAATACTGATAAATATAACAAACTAGTTTCGGCCAACAGCCTTCTTCAGTGTAAAACAATATATTGAACTCTATGCTGCCTTGCTGGTCTATTTGGAGACGTATTTACAAAGAGCCATTGTCCAAACCTCTGTGGTTTACCGACCCAGAGACAAACCAAACCATACGGTTCCAAGTAATAATTTCAAAAATCTGCCCAGTACATTTACTAGAAAGAAATTTAATGCAAGTGTTCGGTATAGCAGCCGTCCCAACCTCCACGGGGATGGTGGCAAGGAGAATAAAACTAAATAGTGCAATGCTATTAGAGGGGCAGGGAGATCTACATTACTGGTATAGTAATGATTTAATAGAGACAGGCCCCCAAAGTGTAGTGACGGCTCTTACAAATTTGGCATTAAGCAAATACGGCATAACAAATCCGAAGGTGTCAGATCCATTACATTGCACAATGTATTACAAAAAATGTGCCGGACCTGATTTAAAATACGAAAAAAAATTTCTTAGTTTTAAAGTCACCAAACTAGTATTGCATAGCCTTTTTTAGGACACACTAGGTAATTCTGCAGTCACATGTAGCCTTACAAGGGATATGCAGCTGCTGTATAAGAATAAATTAACCACACATATTTCAGTCACGGAGGGTAAAGAAATGTCATGGTACCTCGTGGGTAAAAAAATAACTGAATGGGTAGGATGAACACCAGAACAGTTGGCAGGTAAGGGCATTCAGGTTCAAAAACTTAACTGGGTTACACAAGCCAGACCGACCGTGCACCTCAGAAAAGACAAACCGATACAATCCCCTGGGACATTATGACTATGTCTCCTTACCCCCATGGAAAAATCTCAATTGCAAATGATTCCAAACTCATTATGGTCGCAGGGTCAGCACGATATCGGACTGATTAGAACGGCAGGACAGGTAAAAATTACACCCAAGTCAAAATTTAGACCTCATAAACGGCAGTATCCCTTGAGCAAAAAGGCAGAGGAGGGCATTTTACCGGTAATCACAGCACTTTTGAAAGCTGGAGTATTAATTCTGTGCACAGACTCACCGTGTAATACGCCCTTATTTCCAGTAAAAAAAACGGATGGGACATGGAGGATGGTACAAGACTTACAGGCAATAAATGCCGCGGTGGTACCTCGGGCCCCCATAGTCCCGGATCCGTCTATTCTGCTGAACGATATCCTTCCAACGGATAACTACTTTTCTGTAATTAATATCAGTAATGCCTTTTTCTCTATTCCCTTGCAGGAAGATAGTAGATTTTGGTTTGCATTTACGTTTATGGGCAAGCGTTATACCTATACCAGGTTACCGCAGGAATACTGCGAAAGTCCGACCATCTTCTCACAAGAGATGTCCACCAATTTGGCTCAGTTCCAACCAGCCCAAGGGTGCCACCTACTGCTGTACGTGGATGATATCCTCCTGGCCGCGACTACGGAAAAACTCTGTAAGTCCGAGACTATTCGACTACTACACTTTCTGGCACACGAAGGACATAAGGTAAATAAGTCTAAGTTACAATTTTGTAAATTAGAAGTACGTTACCTGGGTTATACTATCTCTGGGAAGGGCAGGCGATTAAATAACAGCAGAAAGAATGCTATTTTACAAGCCCCCATGCCAACTACAAAAAAAGAAATGATGTCCTTTTTAGGCATTACGAACTTCTGTCGTAGTTGGATTCCCAACTACGCCGAAAAAGTGCACCCGCTATCAGACTTAATTTTTGCAATACCGATGGCGGCAAAAGATTTGCTGCACTGGACAGACAAGGCAGTACAGGCATTTACTAGGATCAAGCAACTGATAGCTGGGTCAGCAACATTGGGGTTTCCAGATTACAGTAAGACCTTTATACAGACTGTAAATTGCAAGCAGGGATTTATGACATCTGTTTTAATGCAAATGTATGGAGATAAGTTAAGACCATTGGCATTTTACTCTAGCAAATTAGACTCAGTAGCACGAGCATTACCACACTGTGTGCAAGCAGTAATTGCAGCCGCTTTGGCGGTACAAGCGTCTGCCACGTTGGTATTGTTCCATGATCTTACGTTAAAAGTCCCGCACTCTGTAGCAGTCATCCTTCTGCAGGACAAGTTAACATTTCTGTCACCTAGCAGACATTTATCTTGTATGACTACGCTGTTATCGCAGCCACACATGACAATTGAGAGATGCACTACCTTAAATCCAGCGACATTGCTACCTGTTGCTGAAGACGGTATTCCGCATGTATGCTTAGATCTCATACATTCTAAAGTTCTACCAAGACCGGATCTTAAAGATCAACCCTTACTACATGCGGACTGGACACTGTTTGTAGATGGGTCAGCACGCAAAACAGAAACAGGCACCACGCAGGTAGGATATGCAGTTACTACTGCAACTCAGATAATAGAGGCAAAACCACTCCCCGGGAACTTATCCGCTCAAGCAGCGGAACTGATTTCTGTGACAAGGGCATGTCTCCTTTCAGAGGACAGAAATGTCACTATCTATACGGATAGTCAATATGCCTTCTCTACGGTGCATGTGTTTGCTCAGCAATGGAAAAATAGGGGGATGGTTACAACCTCGGGGAAAGACATTATGCACAAAGACCTAATCCTTGAATTACTACAAGCCGTCCAACGGCCACGGGGTTTGGCCATCTGTAAATGCGCTGCTCATACCCGTGCTAAGGACCCGGTATCACTTGGTAATGCCCTAGCAGACAAAGCAGCCAAAGAGGCAGCTATGTCCAGTACCTTTTCACTTGAAACCACACCTACAGAATTACAACCAACAGATAAATTTGATTTGCAAACCTTACAAGTCATGCAGAAACTTAGCACAGTACAGGAAAAACAACGCTGGACTAGGTATGGTGTTAGGCAGAACAAAGGAATCTATGTGGGACCGGATAATAAATATGTTTTGCCTACTAATCTTTTTAAATATGCAGCACTAGTTGTGCATGGCCCTTCCCATCTGGGCCCTGCAGCTATGGTTAAAATTATCCACCTTACCTTTTGGACCAAGGGTTTCATTGCATATGCAAAACGTTTTTGTCTATCCTGCATAGTATGTGCTAAATACCACGGGGGAGGGGTCAGAGTTGCTCCGGCATCATTTCCAACACCCCCCTATCCTTTTCATACAATATGTATGGACTTCATCGAATTGACCCCGGCACAACTAAAGAAGTTTGTGTTAGTAATAGTAAATGCATTTACTAAGTGGGTTAAGGCTTTTCCGGTGACACATCCGGATGCTCAATCAGTGGCTAAAATTTTGGTCAATCACATCGTCCCGCACTTTGGACTTCCTACACGCATCTACTCTGACAACGGCACACATTTTGTCAATCAAATCATACAGAAACTGTCTACAGTTTTCCAAATTGAATTAAAACACCATTGTGCCTACCACCCACAGTCAGCAGGGTTGGTGAAACGCCATAACGGCATTCTAAAAGGCAAGTTGAAAAAACTCATGGCCAAGACACATCAGTCTTGGATTACCTGTCTACCTCTAGCCCTCCTTTCCATGCGCACAACTCCCACCTCAAAAGGAGTCACCCCATTTGAGTTGTTGTATGGGAGACCTTATTACATCCCGCAGTGGCAAAACTTGTTGCCTGCGGAACGTGAGGGGGGTGAGGAGATAGCTGAGTACATGAGGAAAATGCTGACCAATACTAACAGCTGTTTAACGAATGATTGTTTTTCAGGTTCAAGAGACGACAAGATCACGGAAATCAGACCCGGCGAGTGGGTCTGGATCAAAATAATAAACGCAAGAATTGGGCATCCCCCAAATGGGAGGGCCCCTACCAGGTGCTAATCGCAACTCCAACAGCAGTTCGGATTAAAGAAAGGTCCTCATGGATCCACCTAACGCATTGCAAAATCATAAAACATTTTAAGTTAAATAAAGACTTGAGTTCCCCTGAGGAACAAACAGACAGCAGCAATCATGAAGGACAATAATGAGAATAAGAGAAAATGGTTCTATTGCAATGTTTTATTGTTTATAACTATTGTGATTGTAATATTTCTGTTTTGGACATTTCTGTCTTTTAATGAAGCTAGCCATTCAAAAGAGACAAACACACCAGCTGGCATCCAAACTTTAATACATATCAAGCGATTAAATATGCATATGCATCCTCAATAAATGTCTCAAATTGTTGGGTATGTACTGCAATACCTACTGTACACAGTGGCTTAATGTTAGGGACAGCCCCTCTGGGAATAAATGATACTTGGAATAGTTTGTTGTTTGAAACCACAGAAGTACCACTGAGAGACAAGGTGGCGCTGCTTCTTCTGGGGCGCCAAAATGGAACAGTGTGTTTTCAAAAGATTGGGAAAGTTAAGGTGGGGCTGAGCCAATGTAATTTGACAATAGTTCATAATTGTACCCTAGAAGGGCAGTGTGAGACCAAGTTTGGAGCTATAAAAAGACATCAATGTAAATGATATTAGTTTTGTTGAAAAATGCTGTATGTATATGGCCTGTTATTTAAGGGCTAAAGCCAAATGGGAGTTATGAATTTGCAACCAATATTACCATCAAAACAAATGATTGTTATTTTATTTGTGGTAGGAAAGCATATAAATGGTTACCATATGGCTGGTCAGGAAGTTGTTTTTTGGGATATCTGATGCCAGCTATCAGGCACGCAAATGCGTTGCCTCAAGGTAAAATACGAAATGCACGTTCTCTTAATAAACCTATTAATCCCGTTGGTAACATTGATGCGTCATGGATTTATCACCATGACTTGGCACACGTCAGCAGCAAAGGACTCTCACATATGGACCTAGGCGATGATGTAATTGCTTGGGCTGGTATTTTGCCAGCATATGGGACAGTAAAATCCATCTGGGAACTGAGAAAACTGTCAAAACTGTTAGAGACTCTGAGTAATGCGACATTTTCAGCGCTAAAATTGGTGACGGACGAATTAACGGCGATGAGAACAGTAGTGTTGCAGAACCGTATGGCGCTCGATTTCACCCTAGCGGCAAAAGGAGGTACTTGCGCTCTGATACACGAGGAGTGCTGCTCGTTCATCCCTAATAACGAGCACGCGATTCAGAGCCATCTTGAAATAATTCAACAAGTTTCTGAACTGACTAAACCTGGTCCAAACCCCTTGACTGACTTTTTCCAAAATCTGTTTGGAAACTGGGGTTCTGTGTTGATGAACATTTTAATTGCTGTATGTGTTGGTGCAATCATATTTTTGCTGCTTGGCTGCTGTTGCATACCATGTATCAAAATGATAATATCGAAGGTTATCTCTGCCAATGCTACAAAAGCATATTTCTCTGATTATGAGAAGGTATACAACGTATCTGGGATTGTGTAAAATAAACAGTATACAAAATGTTGTAAGGGGGGAAATGTGGAAAAATACTGAAGTCAACATATTTTGTATTCTGTATTTAAAGGGTTAAGCAGAAAAATGTTCACTGCGTGCAAACTGAAATGTTCTGGAAGATGTTAATCACTGAGGAATGCAGGAGTTAATCTTAAACTACTGATAAGGAAGTTAATGGTGCAAGAATAACTGTGGTACTGGCTGGTAAAAACAAGTAATCAAACTATCAATTTTAATGAAAGTCCTCTGTGCTACGTGTATGTACGTGCAGGAGGGTCTATATAAGGAAAACTTAAAGTACAAGTAGCCAGACTGCTGGCATATTACTATCATGTAGCAGATCTCCATGCATGTAAAATAAAGCTGTTTTACTTGCTTACAAAAACTTGGTGTGATTCTTCCAGAATATGTTAGAAGAGTAAAATCTTTCGACAAACTCCGACATCAGGAATTATGCCAGCAACTTGGACTCACTTTTGTCACTAGAAGAAATGCCCAAGTCCTCAAACTATGAAACTATTATGGTGAAACCACTCAGCAAAGTATTACAAAACTAAAGCAACCATGAAGATAAGAATAGTAATAAATCACTTTAAGCACTTAAAATTGTCTTGTTTTCCACTTTAACTGAGTCTGCAAAGTTTTAAACTATATTCCAGTCTTCTGCTTGACTTTTTTATATGTGTGAAAATATCATTTGGTTTTGACAGAAGAAAATGGATGAGAAGCCTGTGGATGTTCAAATTACAAAATTTTGTGTAACTCCTCTTGCAACAACTGGTAAAGATATGAAACTTCAAAGGCTTAAAATGAGGTGTGACACCCCAAAACTGACCCAGTAATCAAGGAGCCTCAATCCTCACCACTGGCAACAGTAGGGGAAGTACACATTGGGAGGATGGCAAGTACACACCCAGTAAAGTGAAATTTCCCTTAAGAGCACACAGAGACCACAGTCAGTCTGGGGTTGGTTTCTCCCTCTTTCTACAGATCCCCAATAAGACTCCCCACTGGCACAGCTATAGCATTGAGATCACAGATAAATGGCCAAGCCAAGACCTCCAACACCCTCTCTGTCCAACCAGTGATTTGTGTCCCTGCCCAAGTAGCTGACACACACACACACACACACACACACACACACACACACACACACACACTTAGAGGTTTGATTTATACACAGACACACACACACACACACACACACACACACACACACACACACACACACACACACACACACGCACACGCACACACACCTGGGAAAGGTTGGCACAGATTTACTAGCTATGCCTCCTTCTCCCCAGATTATAAGGTAGTTTTCCCTGCCACTAGCCACTACTTATCAGCTACTTTAAGGCCCTTAACAAAGGGTGTCCAATCTTACTGTGTAAAGCTGCTGTTAATCCAAATGGTAGTCCGACCAAGAGCAAGGCTGTTAGGAGTGGCCTGTACAGTGTCACCAAATAGATATGCAAGTATCCTAAGAGCTTAAATATCTCTAGACAGACCAGCCACAAATGAATGGTTTAAATATATTTAATAATAAATAATAAAAGAACAAGAAAATACTTAGTAAACAACCACAGTTACTTCAGAATTCAAAATCACAGGAAATATTTAAAACAGCATTGCAGGACAATACAGAAAACATCTAAACTAATCTTTACTATATTCCTTACTGAATCTAAAAGAAATGACTGTACTGTAGTTAACTTACTTACAGAGCCAAGCAAGACAGATGTGGTGAGTGGATTTTCCAAGACGATGCTGGCATGTCAAAGACAAAATACAAAATGCCCTCTCTCTCTCTCAGAGAGTTCTTAAATTAATATCTCAAATATTGCTGCTGAGATACCTGTAATTCTGATATTCAAAAGATTTTGGGGAACCAACCTTCTTTTGTCTTTAGAAATAATTGCAATTTAAAGAGAGCCCTAGAATTTAATCATTTTAACAACATGACATTGCATACCAACAAAACTGGTATGCACTGCTGCCACACTTGTAACATGTGCAGATTTATTTCTGAGGGCCCCTACATCAGGATAGAAACTATTGACAAGACCATGAAGGTTCCTGGTTACACTGATTGCAATACTAAGGGGGTAGTTTACATCAGCTTGTGTTCCAGTTGTCCTGCTTTTTATGTTGGCATGACAACAAGATGCCTTAAGACTAGAATAAGAGAGCACATTTACAGCATACGTAATAAGGACGAAACCAACGCTCTTTTTAAGCATTCTGTTATTTGTTCTTCTTTTAAAAAATTTTTATTTTCTGTGTTAGAAATTGTACACCCAGACATGAGAGGGGGTGATTACAAAAATTATTTAGAACAGCGTGAGACCATTTGGCAAGTTTGTTTGAATTCAGATAGATTCCCTGGGTTAAATGACGCCATAAACATCAAGTGTTTTTTAAAGTATAGGAAATTGTATGTAAACAAAGATTGTGATACTACAGCTTTGTTTATTTAAATTTTTATACAAATTGATAGTGGTTTTGTAATGTTAAATTAACTAATTCATTTTAATTATCTGTTAATTATATATGTATTATTAATTTGCCTATTTAAATGTTGTTTGGTCTAACTGTTTTTGTATTCTGAGGAAGTCTTGTGACGAAAGCGGACATTAAAATTACAGTACGCTATTGCTGTTGGATTCTTTGTCTCCTGCTTCTTGGTTTAGCTTTTGGTTTCTACATGACATCACTTTTGTTAACTGACTAGCCCAGGTGAAACCCCCCATTGCTAGAAACAGCATTTAGCATCTCCCTGTGAAAACACATGGACCTTTGATCTTTTGGTAAATGGTGGAAGTTGTAAAATAATTTACATTCCTCCACACTTAAAAACAATACAAAAAAATTCTAGTTCTAGACATCATGTCTGCTACTGCACTGAAACTGACAGATGCAATTTCTTTTGTTTATGGTCCAACCTCAACCATTCTTCTGAAGTTTCAGTCTCCCCAGTTAAAATACATACATCTAAATAGTTACACTAGTGTATAAAAATACCTCTTCAGCACACGTCTATACAATATGACATACAGTTCTAATACATTTGTAGCACAGGCATATGAATCATGTTGGTATTCACAAATGACATATAATTATTTACAAAATTCCAAATAGCTGGACTGACAATATTTCCTTTTGTGACACAAGGTTCCTAGTGATGCTACACAAGAAAAAGCTTTAAAATGATACTTACATCACTACTAAATACACTTTAAGATACCCTCACTAAAATTCTGTCTGACTCAGAGTAAATGAAATCCGATCTCCTCCGCTTAATCAAAAGATTGGGCATGTCAGATGACAGACTTTCTTCTTTGGAAGACAGGTTAATAAGACATTATTCTGCCCTAAAAGACATCCTTTCCATCATTAAAATTTTAGCTGAAAAACTTCTGAACTTGAGGCAGTCTCCAGAAGGAATAGCATTTTATTTTGTGGTTGCCAGAATGTTATAGGAAAAATGTATTTTTGTAAGAACTTATTGCAGTTTTCTCACCTGACTTATGTAGAACTTTTTAACTTGCAGAATATTGCAGCAAAAAGCTGGAACTAAAAAAGTATTATACTTAGGACTGAACATTTACTTTTTTTCAGGACTTACCTTTGCTTATTTGTTTTATATGTTAGTTCAAGTATGCACTTTTGAGTGTTTGTAAACATGTTAGTTGGCATTGTTACATAAAATAAGATCTGTTTTTTTCTTTTCAAACACTATGTATGAATGCTAAATATGTAACTTTTAAGTTCAGTCATTTCAGAGTGGTCATAAATACTCGGTAATGACAATTATTTAGGATACCAGCTCAACAAATTATTTTTATATGCAGTATATTCTATCACAGCTTTACATCTATTATGTATTAGCAAGGTTTAGAATATAGCAAGCTGACAGTTGTTTTTATACAGTTATTTACACAGTGGCTTGTACACTTCTTGAAGTACAGGTTTAACTGGCTTTTTAATGCTACTATTATTCACTTTATAAAATAATCTGTATTTTGTAAAGTATGCTAGCCAGTTTTTGTATGTAACAACTGGTAGGTTTAAGTTGCAAGATCGGAGTCTCACGGATAGAGAATTACCATGTACCTCAATATTATGTTTTGCTATGATTTTCTACTTTTGGGATTCATTGAAATAGCTGATTAATATTGTTTGGATATTTTGAAGATAAGGATCTAGATTCCCTTTTCTATTGTTTAGATTGAAAAAAATGTTATGTTTGCAGATAGCCCTTACAAGCTTTGCTGCAGCAAATTTCCTCTTTGCTGTATACGATAAACTTAAAATGCATTGCTACTTTTTTGGACTATTTTGAAACATGTGTTTTGCACTTTATTTGTTTTTAAATATGTAGCTCTCTCTAAAATGGACGGATTGAACAACTTAAACAGGTTTGACGTACCTCTCTCAGGTTTCAGCTGCATTTATTTTCTTTGTTTTCCCTTCCATGTCTGTAATATAACACTAAAATAGTTATTCAAGGAGTCAGAAAGTGTGTGTCTTTTGTGAAACAAATGCTGTTTAGCACTGCAATCTATTTATCCAGATCCTTTCTGGCTCTCAATTTTTTACTTTCTTCAGTCATTTCTTCTGACTGTAATTGTGGCCACACAATATTTTCAAAGGATCATAGGATCATAGGAAGTTACTACGCTATTGGCCTTGAGGCCCGTACAAGCCTAGCCAAGAATTTAGCCCATGTTCCAACAAGTCAGCACCTGATGCCACTGTCCAGCAGGGACACAGGTGGAATCCCAGGGGTGTATTTTCTGTTCCCCATCCAGTTATCCAGGTTGCGCTTAAAAAGGGTTAATGAGGTACTCTGCTTGATGTGGAGAAGGAGTCCATTCCACAAAAGGGGGAGTCTCTGGTATACAAATCTGTCCCACCAACAAGTCCTGTTGATGTCACAGACCAGGTTGAGGTCGCAGGTGTGGGTTACTCAAGTGGAGCCTGACTTGCAAATATGCAGCAGTCTCATCAAGGCGGGGTCTGAAATTGCTTTGTATGTCAGATAGAGGTCACCTCTGAAGAGTCTGTATGAGACTGAGTAGAGGGACAGGACCTTTTGCCTGTCTGTGTAGGGTAGATGTTTGAGGCCCTAGATTCTCCTGATGAGGAACCTCTGTGGTCTCTCTAGCTGCTGCATGTCCTTTGTGAGGTACATGCCAAAAGGGGCATTGTACTCAATAATGGGTCATATAAAGAAAGCATTCAGGGATGTTATGACCACCTTGTCCCTGCATGAGATATCCTTACTAATGAGGGGGGCCATGTAGAAAGCTTTCTGTACAATGTAGGCAATATGGTGGTCAAAAGTCAGTTTGCTATTAACCTGGGTGCTCAAGTCCCTCACAATTGATTGTGTGCTTAGGACCTTATTATTAATGTGATAATTTGTGGGGATGTCACTCATCCTAAGGGAGATGATGATGCATTTTTTGACATTCAGTTTGAGGTCATGTTTCTGGCACCAGTCATTTGTTTGGGTGAGACCCTCTTGGAGGATGTCCACATCACTAGGAGAATTGATAACAGCAACCAGCTTGCAGTCATCTGCAAACTTGGTCAGCAATAGCCCACTGATTTTGTCCTGAACCTCAGAAAAGTATATCCCAAACAACAGAGGCCCCAAGACCAATCACTGGGGTGCACCGCTCATTATGGGTCTACTGCTTGAGGTGGCTTCCCCTATTTTGACTAGGTGGGTTCTATCACTGAGCCAGTTTGCTACCCTTCTGGTAAAATATGGATTGATCCCTAGTTGTGAGAGTTTATCTTTTATACCTGAGTGGGGAATAATACTGAAGGCTTTGGGCAGGTCAAGGTAGGTGGTGTGCACCGTATTCTCCTTGTCCATGGCTTTGGTGACTGTCTCAAAGAAGTCAACCAAATTTAACAGGCATGACCTCCCCTTGACAAAACCCAACTGTGTGGGATTGAGTGTTTGAAGGTTGCTAATGTCCTTGTTAATGAGGTCTATGATAATCCACTCCATGGCCTTGCAGATCAGGCTAGTCAGGCTGATGGGCAAGGGCGCCCGCAGGCAGGTGCAAGGGGGTGCACTTGCACCCCCCTGGATTTTCTTAATTTATCTGATGATGTGTGTTGAAATCGAAAAATGTACTGCAAAACCACACATTTTTCTATTTCAACTTACTTTTTTTTTTCCTCGTTAAACCTGCCTCATTCAGAGGAGATGCTGATATGCTATTGCGGGATGCAGTCATATGATGCATATGACAAGCAAGCCACGATTCCTCCTCAAACTGCATCTCCCGCCTCTCTGACCATTGACAGTTGCGCAGCGTAGCCAATAGTTATCCAGATTGCCAGTGGCAGAGTGAACGACGAGAGTTGTGTGTTTTTGTGACCAGAAAGAGCTTTTGCCTCAGAAAGATTATCGGAATCGGATTTGGCATGTTTGCAGCACTTAAGGTAAGTACTGTCACAAGAAAGAAGTTCCTCCTGATATTTTTTTTTTATATACAAAGAATCGATGTCAGTTATGTCAGCTAAGCTTCAAGCTTGGTGCCAAAAAGTTAAAGTGGCGCATTTGAGATAATTAAATGTTTTCCCCTCTTTAACTTTTCCTCAGTATATTTTAAGTAATCAGTGCAATGCCTCATTTTCTTAAAGAAAGAAAAAAAAAAGCCAAAATCAGGGATAGTCGAAAAAGGTATGTTCCGTTTTGGTTGGCGACACTAATGTCCACGTGGGTTTTTGCTGGGTGCTCTGTGGTTTTGTGTTTGCATTTTCTTCAATGTGTTGGCGCTTGATTAATTTTGATGAAACAGGTGTCCCCCCTCCCATGTGTAGAATGATGTTTATTCAAGGTGAAATGGTAGGTTGTGACAATTACTTTGTACCTCCTTTATAGATTCAGCCCTGCCAATAACTACAGACCAGTCGCATAAATATATTTTGTGACATTTATAGTGAAGCACATTCTTTAGATTATGGCCGATTAAAAGGAGTGAGTGGTCAACTTTTAAAATTGATACAAACCATGTATATTGCTGCTGCACAAGTAAAAAATATACATTTTTCTCACTTTAGTTCGACTTGCTTTTACTTATTGCTTTCATTAAAATGAAACAGTTCTGGATGCTATGGCACTTGGAACAAATATTTTCTGCTACATTTTCCTGTTATAAATTTAAGTTGCAGAAAGACTGTTTGGCTCACATCCTTTAAAAACTTTACTTGTGCAAAATAATACATTCTCAGATATGGATGGACACTTAAGTGAATGCCTTAAATTTTTTTGTGTGAAATAGTTAAGGTCACTGCCCAGAATCTTTCTTAAGAGAAGTCCTCTCAATGGTATGCATGGATTTGTGGAGGCTGTTACAACCAAAAACACCACACTCCACTTACTACAATGTCTATTTGAGTCACAAGACACTAGTACATTGGGGCTTGGTTTATAAATGTCTGACTGTGCCATAATTAAAATTTTTGTTTTATTGATTCAGCAAATGCTCATGCCCACTGAGACATGGTTTCTTTTTTTAAGGGTGCAAACCACCTGTAATTATGGATATAGAAACAAGAATAATACATTTTCAAATCAGACAGGCAAATGCCTTAAGAAAGGGACCAGTTTTAGTAGAAATGCTCCATGAGAAAGATTTCTAAAAGTGAAAATATACACAGTGTACATCAGCATTAACACCAACTGCACAATTAGAAGCTGTAGGTGGAATTTATTTATTTATTTTCAAGTGCATTTTCAAGGAAATGTGAGCTTCAAGAGAAGAAAAGTTTACAACTGCTCATGCTAAGTCTACTTAAAATGTGCAACTGTTTTGTTTAGCAAATGGTATCATTATTGTGGTACAAAATTTTAAAGCAGTATTAGTAGCACAGCAGGTTGCATACTTGCGTCTTGATACAGAGGGCTGTAGCTTCAACTCCCACAGCATGTAAATTTGTATTTTAAGGGGTGGAGTTGGGTACTGCAATCCTTAGTATGCCCTCCTTTGGATGAGATGCCTAGTAACTTTAAACCTCTTTTTTAGCTTGTCACCCATTCCCTATTGTAATACACCAGGTTACCATTTCTTTTAATGTAACATAGGCAATTTATTCTTCAAGGGTAACAGACACTGAATTTGTAGATGAAATACTGAAATAGAAGTTGTTTTATAGCAACAGTCTCTTCATTAGTTTGAGATATTTTTAATGTTGAATTATTTAGATGACTTACTTCTGCAGAGATTGTGCATATTGACCAATATTGGTGGATTGTAATGACAGACGTTTGAGCGGCCTTTTATGGTTGAGATGTTCTGAACCGGGCAGTTTGTCATTACTGGTTCATATGTTTTGTTTCACTGCTTACTAGAAAAATGTTCAAAATATAAATTTTAAAACACACTCTAACAAGTGCAGTCCTTAGTATGTTCTCCTTTGGATGAGACACCTAATAACTATGAACCTGTTTTTCATCTTGCCACGCATTCCCTATTGCAATTTACCTGCTTACCATTTATTTTAATGTAGCACAGGCAATTTATTCTTCAAGGGCAACAGGCACTGATTTTGTAAATGAAACACTGAAATATAAAGTTGTTTTCTAGCAACAACCTCTTCATTGGTTTCAGATCTCTTTAATGTGGAATTATTCAGATGACTTTTACTTCTGCAGAGATTCTCCATCTTGATTGATATTGGTGGATTGTATGACAGACGTTTGAGTGGCCCTTTATGGTTGAAATGTTCTGAATTGGGCAGGTTGTCATTATTAGTTCATATGATTTGTTTCATTGCTTAAAGTAAAAATGTTCAGAACTATAAATTTAAAACACACTCTAACAAGTGGTGCTGTATTATACAAGGGATATAATTCAATTATTATATAGTATAATTAATAGTCAGGAAGGTGAATCAAAGAACTTTTGCATGGGTCTAAAATGTGTGCAAGGACCTTATGATTTGAAAACAGCCCAAAGGTAAACTTACCACGCCACTGGCCAGATGAATTTTCTTTGAATGTGGCTTTCAATGCTGTTTCAGTTAATGTGGGTTTCAAAGGTAGAGACGTTTTAATGCCAAGTCAGTTTTCATTGTAAAACTATTGCTTTGTTTAGGTTTAGTAAATGTCTATCAGTGTTTGTGCTATAAAATTTGAAATAAAAGTTGTAAATGAAATCCAAATATCTGTAATCATTGTAGAAGTAAAGCATAAAACAGTATGCACACAGAGATTTGAACAGTGGATGATGTCTGAGAATGGGATAGAGTTACGGAAATCATTTATAAATATATTGAAGAGAAGGGGACTCAGTATAGAGCCCTGGGGTACCCCAGTAGGAGTATTTAGAAATGAGGAGGTGGCCTTTTTCCATTTGACTGCTTGAGATCTGTTAGATAAGTAGCTGGAGAACCAGTTCAAGGAGGAGGGAGATATGTTAAGTTTAGAAAGTTTAGTTAGTAGCAGGCTGTGAGAGAGTGTCAAAGGCCTTAGAGAGGTCGAGTAGTAGGGTAGAAACAATTTGGCCAGAGTCGCGGGCTTTATTTACAGTTTCAAGGAAGGAGAGGAGGGCGGTCATAGTGCTATGATGTGGTCTGAATCCATGTGTGGGAGTTAGTAGGTGATTATCTAAGAGATGTGGAAGGAGTTGTAGTTGGATACACTTTTCTAGGAGTTTAGACATGGGGACAGAATAGCGATGGGGCGGAAATTAGTAACATTGTTGTTGTTGCCACCTTTATGTAGAGGTATGATAAAGGCCCTTTTCCAGACTTGGGGTACTATGCATTCTTGGATAGAGCGGTTGATTAAAATGCTAATAGGGTAAGCGATTGCTTCAGCAGCTTTGCTAAGAAAGTAAGAAGGGATGTTATCAGGAGCATTGGTGCATGGCTTCAGTTTCATAAGGAGTTTCTTTATAGTAGAAGTGGGTATAGGTGTAAATGAGAAAAAAGGAGTGTGAAGAGGGAGAATTAGGGGCAGATGAAGCTGATGAAGTAGTAGGAGTAGTGGAGGGATGGGAGTTAGTAGATGGGAATGAGGAAGTAGTAGCAGAGTAGGGTAGAGAGATGGTTGGGGATGGTAAGGGAGTTTTGGAGAATGTAGTGGTGTTAGAGAAAGATGACGTTAATTTGGAAATGGATTCAATGAAAAGAGTTAAATTGGGTAGCCAAGTCTTGGTCAGGAGCGTTTGGGTCTGGGGTAGGGGTATCTGGTTTGCTGGGGTTAAGTAGAGTAGAGATACCTTTCTAAAATTTCTGAGGGTTTGATTTTATTATTGTTTTGAAGTGTGGATTTTGTCGGTCGAAGATTATGAGCTTTTTTACCTTATTTCGAAGTATTTTATATTCATTGTAATAAAAGGACAGGATTACAGTATTTTCAGAAGCTCATTACATTTTATTGCAGACCAGTGTCTTATAGCAGTGTCTGTGTGTTAGTACACTTGTAGTTGGGTGGCCTTAAAGGTATATGGTAAATAAGCATTGCTACCTTACTTAAAAGCCAAGCCCTGCAACAACTAGCTCCACACTGAAGTCAAAACACAATAGCTCTGGTGGGTAAATGTACTCTGTATCAAAAAGGCAAATGTTTAAAATAACTACAGCTTATGTTCAAACACAATAGGTAGTGATGAAACAATGCTCTGCTAAAAATGCTTTAATGCTTCACATTGCTGAGCTGCAGATCAGTTATCACTGGCTACCAGGATTTCACCCACTTCAGCTCAAGCACTGTGCCGTTCAGTGCAACCTTCCCAGAACTAATTCAAGTCTGACCAGAATTATTTGGTGTGTGTATAAGAGGGAGGTAGCATACCCCTCAGCTGCCCAGATTTTTGCCCCATATTCCTCCTAAAAGGATTGAAGTTGCTAAATGAGACATTTGAGTTTTAGATGTCATGCCATTTAGAAAAATGCATACTAACACAAATCCTGTTACTCTTGCAATTTTCTAAGTTTCTGAGAGCCATATATATAATCTATCCCTATTTATTTTAGGCTTTGTCCAGATTTCTTGCACTAAGGTTGAGGCCTTGAGGGGTGTGGTATGTTTGTGAGAGAGAAAGTGAAATGCCCAAGTTAGAGTTAACAGGTGGAATTTTCAAGTGCATTTTCAAGGAACTGTGAGTTAAGGGAAGCTAAGTTCACTGCTGCTCATGCCAAGCCTATTTACAATGTGCAACTGTTTTGTTTAGCAAATGGTATCTCTGTTGTGGTATAAAGTTTTAAAGCTATGTTAGTAGCACCACAAGTAGAATACTTGCATCTTAATGTAAAGGCTTGAGGTTCTATTCCTACAGCATATACATTTGTATGCTGCAGTCCTCAGGATGTCCTCCTTTGGATGAGATGCCTAATAACTATGAACCTGTTTTTCAGCTTGTCATCCATTTTCTATTGCAATATACCAGCTTACCATTTTTTTAATTTAACATAGGCAATTTATTCTTTGACGCAGCAGGCACTGAATTTGTAGATGAAACACTGAAATATACACTTGTTTTCTAGCAACAACATCTTCATTAGTTTCAGATATCTTTAATGTGGAATTATTCAGATTACTTTTACTTCAGCAGAGACACTCAAACAAGTGCTGCTGTATAATACAAGGGATATAATTCAATTCTATATTATAATTAATACAATCAGGTAAATCAAATAACTTTTGCATGGCCCTAACGGTGTGCAAGGAGCCTATTGCTTGAAAACAGTTCAAAGGTAAATAACCTGCCACTGGCCAGATGCATTTTCTTTGAATGTGGGTTTCAGTGCTGTTTCATTGAATGTGAGTTTCAAAAGTAGAGAGGCTTTAATGCCAAGTCTGTTTTCATTGTAAGACTATTGCTTTGTTTAGGTTTAGTAAATGTCTCAGTGTTTGGGCTATAATGTTTGAAATAAAAGTTGTAAATTAAATCCAACTGCCTGTAATCATTGTAGAACTAAAGCATAAAACAGTATGCACACAGATTTGAACAGTGTCTACAGTAAATGGGGAGCAATAGCCAAGTAATGGGACACTGGAATGGCTGTGTGGGCGGGGCTTGGGGTGGGTGGACTTGGGCGTGGCTGTGTTGGCAGGGGGCGGGGTGAGCTATGTGGGTGGGGCTCTGGGTTTGCACCCCCCTGCAAAAAATCCTGCGGGCTCCCTTGCTGATGGGTCTATAATTTCCTGGATTAAAGAATGCTCCACATTTGTACAAAGGGATGACAGTGGCTGCCCTCCACTTGGCTGGGATGAAGCCAGTACTCAGGCTTTGGTTGAATAGGGTTCCTAATGGTCCTGCAAGTTCCTGCCTTGGTTCATGTAGGATGCAGCCTAGGATGTTATCAGGTCCTATGGAGGCTGTATTTTTTGCTTTTGAGAGGGCAGTGCTAACTTGCTCCCTAGAGATAAGGGGAGGGGGGAAGGTTCTGGGGATGTCCTGATTTACTGATGGGGGTACAGAGGGGTGAAGTTTTCACTGAACCTAAAATACAACCAAAGGCCAGTGACCCCAAACAGACTTTATTCGAATCATAGTGCCTCGGCTTAAAAGCCTTCATAGAGATTTTCACTGAACCTGTCTTCCAGCAGGTTGGCTATATCTACAGCATTGTGTATGTGGTGTCCTTGACCACCAGTTATGAGCAGATCTGGATGCTTCCTTTGAGATTGCGTACATATGTGGAAAAGGCCTTATGATTGTCTTAGCAGATGTGCCCAATTTGTACGTGAAGTTTTTTTTGGATGATTTCACTAGTGCTCTTATTTGCTTGTTCAGGCTAAGGAGAGATTGCTTCCAATTAGATACCTGCTCCTTCTTGGTCCTGGACAACAATTTTTCCCTTTTATTATAGAGTTTATTGCAGAAGTCCACCAGGCATGTTTACTCTTCCTTGAGGAGGAGGATTTCGTCCTATTGGGTATTCCTGATTCCATGCAACAATACAAATGCTTGTAAAGTACTTTGGTGTAGGTTTGGACATATGTGCCAGTTCCTATGGAGGGGGAGGGGGCTGTGAAGCTGTTTATATCTTCCCTCAGGAGGTTGTAATCAGCTTTGGAGAAGTTTTTTTGTTTGACCCTAGCTGGAGGGGGGGGGGGTCGGGGGAGATAGCTTTGTGGTCGGATCTTACCAGGGACGATGACACTGTGGGGATGCTGCAGTGGTTTCTCATGTTGGTTAATACCAAGTCCAAGATATTTTCACCTCTTGTGGGGGTGTCAACCAACTGGTCCAAGACATTTGCATTGATAAAATCAAGGAATCTCTGGGCATTTGCGTTTTGGCATGAGTATTTCTTTCAGTCTATGGTTGGATAGTTAAAGTCGCCCAAGATCAGGGTAAAGGGTTGAGTCTTGATAGATTCAAAGAGGTCCAGATAGGGTTAGTGGGAATCATGAGTCAAAGTTGGGGGCCTATAGCTAGCTATGATTTGAATAGGGGTCTTGTCAATTGTTAACTGCACCTGGAGTGTCTCCTGTGCATCATACTGTTTGGAGATGTGTATGTCTTTTATATATATTGCAACTCCACCTCCATTTGCTTTGCTGCCAACAGTTTGGGGTCTAAATATACGATAGGATTAGTAACCTGGTATGGCTGGGGTGCTCTAGCAGCTTTGAACTAGCTTTCTGTGGCTACACAAATGTCAGCATTTTCTAGGGTTAAAAATGCTTACAATGAGTGCAGTTTTATGTTTAGACTGCTAGCATTTAACAGCATGACCTTTAATTTAAGTTTTGATGAAATTTTCATGTTGGCAGTTTTGACCTCATGGCATTGCCTAAAAAAAGGCACTATGGGGGAGGCAAGAGCCTTTGCCAGGAGCCTGAAGCCCAAGAGAAACAGATGCAGGCCATCTCTGGCAAAGCAATGGGGTTTGTCAATCATGTCATCCCAGGCTGTCAGATACTGCATTCCCTTGGAATGACACCAGAAACTAAGCCAATTGTTAAAGTCAACTATTTTCTGTTTGTATTAAGGCATCATTCTGGGTGATGGTAGAATGCTGCTTAAGGCTAGGAACATACCTGCCTGGGACACATATTCAGTGAGTTTGATCATGCCTCTCTTCATATAGTCCAAGGAGATATGTCTCAAGTCATTCAAGCCAACATGGAGTATGACAGAGTCATAACAGTACCTGTTGTCGAGAGACTTGAGTGCATGGGTGATATGGCAGATTCTGGCACCTGACAGACAACTAACCGTGACTTTCTCCTTATCCACCCTGGTGAGGGGCTCATCTGTGTGTCTCACAATGGAGTCTCCTATGACTAATATGTTGTAGATTATTTATGCTGTGATTCAGTAAGCTAAATCTAGTAAGGACTGTTTGTTTAAGAGAAATGCTATACTTTCTTTTCTACCTGTTGTGTTCTCTTGACTTAATCTTTTCTCACTTTGCACTCCTACTGTCCAGCTAATTCTTTTTTATGGCTAATGCTGTCTCTTACTTTATATTTCTACTTGGTTGTTAATGTTCAAACACTATTGATAATCATATGTTGATCAGAATTGCTATACTGTTTAAAATAAGCTGCTCTCTGTGTTTCAGAAACATGGTGCTTGGCCTCAATGGCATTGGATCAGCTGCTGTTTGCCTGTTAGATGCAATGCAGTTTCAACGTCATTAATGATTAACATAGAGTAACATAGTGCCACATTGGTGCACACAGCAGCTAATTAAGAAACCTGCTTTCAGGCAGAGCAAGGCCTATGGTGAGGGAGGGGCAAAGTAATGCAATGATGAAACCTTAGGAACTATACATATGTGCATGCATCAATGTGGCTCAATGCATTCACATGTGCACAGAAACAGCAAGATGGGAAAAGCTATTAGCCTTAAAAGGCTCACTGCACTCACTTAATCTATTATTGACTGGATTAAAACGAAGAAACAAGACTATAAATATGTATGAAAAAGGGTGAAACAAGTAGAGGAAGGCACGTAAGGGGAACTGCTAAAGAATTAACTGGATGAGGGAAGGAAGGAGAGGTACAGTAATATTTTTGGGACATTGCCCATTTTCTATATAGCAAGAAGATAAGGTGGGGAAGGAAGGAAGTGAAACTAAAGGAATGGTAAGAGGGTTAGGGTAGATAGCTAGGGCAAATATACAAACAAAGAAGACAGACAGGACTGACAGGTGAGGTGCTGACACACTGAGGGAGGGGAGCACAGCGGATTAAGAGACATCAGGCAAGAAGAGGGAAGACAATGGTGATAAGAAGGACTGGAAAATAAACAAGTTAGGGGAACAATAGGATAGGGGATAGGGTGAGTATGTCCCCCAGTACCACCCTGCCTGCATTAGAGCAAGTGGGAGTCTAGACACCATCTTATTCACACTCACTACTATGACCTGCCTCAAATGGTGCAGCCAGTAGTGGGCAGAAAAGCAACTCTGAAAGTTTCAAAAAGAGTTTCTCTAGGTGGCCAATGCAGGCATCAAGATGCCAGTCCATAAGATCTCCTACCAGCTGTGCTAGCTGGCTGTGGGTGACATAGGGATCACCCTCACAGTCACTAGTAAAAACAGTAGCATTCTCAACTGGTGAAGCCATATCATGGTCATCGCTAGATTCAATATACTAATGTCTCTGTGTGGGGATGTTTAGGCATGTCTTCCCTTATGCACTAAAGAATCCTCCACCATGTTGAACTGTAATGTATACGGAATCAAAGTGCCTGGGGTGAGAATACAGCCCACATCCTTATAATCATACATCTGAAATACTAATAGTCTATCTGTTGAACTACTCTGGCAGCAATTATGCAGGCAAACATCCAGCAAAGAACATGCACACATACATTTATTTATTTATTTATTTATTTATTTATTTTATTTATTTGCAGTTTGTTTTCTAGGATAGTCCATTGGGCTACAAGGAGCATGTTTTCAATGGAGTTCTGAGGAGAAACGCTCCAGAGAAATACAAATACATAGTACAGAAAAAGCACAAATCCATAATATACATTTCACTTAAATGTTAAATACATATTTTGGATAGTACAAATCCATATCACACAATTCAAATAAATGTTACATAATACAGAAATAAAAAAAAAGAGATTACATCAGGTTAATTCAATAAGTAGTAATATGTTTTTGTTTTTTTTTTTTTGT